>NW_006711236.1:313225-316385 GCF_000271645.1 Tremella mesenterica DSM 1558 | reverse complement strand
AGTGCACATCGGGAAAAGGCGGAGGGAGAAGGAGTAGGGCTATGATTGAGAGCGATGACAGCAATGAAGAGGATCAGACGGATGAAGAGGGAAGTGGGTCCGGGGATCTAGACAGTGAAGAGGAGCCTTGGGATAAAGGACCGGTAGAGGAAGGGGATAAGGATGATGAAGAAGAGGACGAAGGCGCTGTGGAGGAAGAATCTAATTAGAGAGATGAATGGGAGAAGGAGGAGACAGATGAGGGGAGGGAGGAGGAGGACAAAGATGAGAGGACGGGGATGATATCAGCAATGGAGAAAGTAGAGGGACAGGAGATTTGGGTAGTAGGTGAGGGAGACGAGGACGACGCTGCCCATACTAAGCGAGATGGTAACAACTATGACAGTGATAGGGAGAACAAGGGATAGAGACCAGACTATGATAAGTATGAATATCTCATGAGTGTCATCATCATCTCATGCATCTCTTATGATTCCGCTCTCACACTTCGGTGTACCCGGCTATGGGTGTGGTCAGTGCATTGACTGCATTGTTGTTCAGTACTGCCATTTGCGTCGGTCTTGTGCGTTTCGAAACTCCTCAACCACAGCCTCCAAGACTCTCTTCACCCTCTTGGGATGGAGTGTGGCTCCTTCTGGATTGTAGGTCGGGGAGTCTTGAGTTGTCAAACCAATGTAATGGGATAGGGGCACAACAAGGCTCTGAAGCTCCGCAATAGAATCTTCACGTATGGTATAGTACTGTCTTCTGGCCAGTTGCTTGCTGCATTCTTTCATTAGTCTGGACTAGATCTGAAAATGCACTCACCCATCAAAGCAGTCAGTCCCATTGCAGGGGCTCTTATATGGTCAAGTTGCAACAGAGATATCACTTCTATGATTGATACCTCAAGGGCAGTAGATACAAAATCATTCATCCATTCAACCAAGGCATTGACTCGTTCTCTAGTTGCAACATTGCCTTGGGCAAACATGATTATTGACTGATTGGTGGTCTCTGGGGTGTTGTGGGGTAGTGATAAGGCTGATTGTTCGCCTCTATTATTCCAGTAAAAAAGGTAATCACTTGCCATGGCTACCGAGTCTAGTTTAAAATCAGGTGAACGGGTGAAATCCTCCTTTTGTGGACCTGCCCAGGTGGAAAACTCTAGTGTGTGTCAGTGCAGAAACAGAATCAGTGTGCGAGATACTTGGATCACAGATAGAGTACAATTGTGCTTACTTCACTTGTATATGAGTCAATTTCAACAAGCCAACTCACCTATCAATCCCTTTTCCACTGTTCTGCATTGGTTCAAAGTTTCAGAGGTCATGGTGTTGTGTTGTAGTTCCTGATTTATCATGTTCATGAGACTGTTTATAGTTGCAAGGTTATCATCACGTGTATGATGGTTGGTTGGCGTCTTCTGACCGTCAGATAGAAAAGTGCTTTCAAGTGACATGATTAGGTAGCAGTTTGAAAGAAAGATGGGGATGTATAGCTTCAGGTTCAGATCTTATACATTTTGGGTTTAATGCTATATTCTTGATATCAAGTCCCGATTGAAAGGATTTCTGTGACGTCAGCGTTCCGTTTCAACGTCATCGTACCGTTTCAACGTCATCAACTTGCTCCACACGCCTTCAAAACCCCTCCGTATCTCTGTTCTGGACCGTGTGCGTCATCATCGGGACCGGAACAAGGTATCACCTTCTTGAGGACAAGCTCTAGCATAATGAAACAAGATGTTTCTGCCCAAATTGAACATGAAGCGTATCTCACAAACATCATGCATCCTTCTTCTATGGGGCTCAGTCCTGTAACAATCTTCTCATGTCACGTACTCACGGAAGACATCACTGGTACATACTCCTCAACTTCCTCCTCTTGCACGGTTGGAAGTCTACTCAACCCTCCAGTCTTGTCTGGACAGCTTGATGCGCGGGAACCTGTCCGGGAATCCGTCCTAGCTGACCAAGCTACAAAAGTAGATAGCAATGATACTACACGTTGTATTGAGCAGTGAACATGAGGATCATCTTCAATACCCATTTTCTCACCATCGTCAACGGCCGAATAGTATACATCGTCACTATCCTCCGGAAGAGATTGCGTTTGTCCTTGTATGATGAGGCACTGATCTTCCAATACAGCTTTAACCTCTGCCAAAATGACTTTGTGTTCCCCCAGGATTGAGCCGTAAGTTCTACTGATCAAGGCAGGGCCACTCTCTCTTTGATCAGCCAAAACATCAAACCACAGGAGAGATCATGACTGACCCGAAAGTACCCTGCAAGCCTCCATTGAAAGTTGGCAGAGTGTATCACCCTCAGAGTGGTTTAACATATATTGACATACAACTTTGATTGCGTCTTCGTCAATCAATTGACTGATTTGGTGAGAAAAATATTGCACAAGTCTCTCTAAACAAGATTGCCTATCTTGAGAAAGTAGGTCATCTTGTCCAGTATCACTTCTTAACGGCAAATCGGGGTCTTGTCCCCCTCCCACTGAATCAGACGTTGGTTCCACTTGCACTGGAGTTTTGGAAGAATGTCTGTCATTTGTGACATAAGTGTTGGGGTTCCTAGCAAATTCACAGTAGCCCTCTGCAGCCTCCAAAAAGCGACGTTCTGATGGTGCAACTGGCTTACGATCTTTTACCACTGATTGTCAGCTTTGATTCCTCTTTTCAATGGTTCAAGGAGGATGGGGAGAGGAAGAATGAAATCACTGTTAAAACCCTCCATCGTGTCGAACAAGAACAATAAAGTTGGGTCATCTGGGGCCAAAGCAGGCTTTGTCAACGTGATCTCAGTGTCTAAGATAGATAGTGCGGTGGCAAGATCCCTCTCTAACATCTTGCTTGTGTACATCAAAGAGGGCCTGTTCAAGCTAAGATTCAACCCATTGATTTCAGTCATGACTGTGAAGGCAAGTGAGACTTCAAGTGTCAAAGATACTCAGATCGTGAGGGGGGATGGAAGGTGTTCAGATGAAATGAGAACGAGAGGAGAAACAGGAGGACGTTTTCAGTTGAGGTTGTGAAAGTCGGAGTTGATTTCAAAGTCTGCGGGAGGATAATGGAGGAGGTTTGGGGGGGGGGGGGGGGGAGAGGGGGGGGGGGGAGGGCGCCCCGTGTAATGGGCGCAATAAATACTTTTTTCTGGGTTTGATATCG
>NW_006711236.1:307346-313125 GCF_000271645.1 Tremella mesenterica DSM 1558 | reverse complement strand
CGCCATTTGAGATGGCCGACGAAATACTCGTCCCGGGTTGTATATCGCCAGTCACGGGCAACGTACAAAATAACATACATACTAGATCTGCAACTCTCTCCTGCCCCGATTATTTTGCGCACGGAGCCGGATGGAACGGTACTACTTACTGTGCGTCTCCCCGTCGATAACTGACATGGTTTTAGTTGGTGGTAATTAGATAACAATGCAGAGGGGAAAAGAGCATGTGTTGGATTTACGTGTCTCTATACTTATCCTATTCCACCCATACGCAGCAAACCCGAAAGAGCCAAATAAAGTTCAGAGGACAATAAGACAAAGGAGAAAAGTGAAGGATAGGGACCCTACTGACAGCTCGGCCATTGCGGCTCAATTCTTTGGGCAAACAGTTTTGGCAGTTGTTGCAGTTTCCTTTCGGGGTCTCAATTGCAACTCTTAGGCCCTAGAGGAGATGTAGTAGTGACCGAAGACACAATGATATAGTCTAGCCGGTACAGTGGCAGATCAGTGACGGAGGGAATAGAAGTTGCGCAGGAACAAGGTAGTTAAACGTACTGGGACTATGCAAAAGCTGCTGACTCATTTCAACAAAATCATGTCTCATGCATCTCTTCTGATTTGCTTCAAGCACCTGTCTATCATGTAAATCACTATCTCAAGATGGTCTCTGCTCTTTGACTGACCCATTCACAACAGCTTACAGCAATTAGTAGAAGACGTTGCTGAATGGTTTTTAGGCTGGTGTATCTGTCATGTCTATGTTTTTGTAACTTACTCAGGTAAGCCAATATATCATGCTCACTTCCCCACAAACACCAGTGACCATTTTTGCACATATCGGATGTAGCGCCTATTTCCGGTGAATCAGTCCTTTGCTAAGAGTTTGCTGAAATGAGCAACTGGGAAAAGTATGGTGTTTCCTCCTGCTGAGATGGTTAGGTACCAACTACTCCACTCGGATGGGCTTGAATCACATTCGGCGAGCGACTCGCATCCACCAATACATAGGAATGTCAAGCATGTGGACAAGTGCTATGATGGCTTTCAGGAAGTTACACATGCATCCCTCTCATGTTATCTCATGTCATACCAGCAAGAGTGTGATGTGACAACCTACACTGAGTGTGGATGCTACAACCCTATGAAGACTCCTGACGGTCTCCTTTCATTGACTCTGCAGCCTTCACCGTCACATCCGAATCATCCGAGTCATTCTCTGACTCTATATCTTCTCTAGAACAAGCAGTACTTGTGTCATTGATCTGGCCGGGGACCTGATCTTTCAGCTGCGCACTGTTAGCGCAATTTGCGCTGTCTCCTTGAATCGGCTGGTCCATCCAGGCATAATCCCTGCCCACGGTTAGAGTAGCCCTGTCTGCCTCCGACCCACTCACCTTCCCAAGGATTCCTCAATCATGGTTTGGACCAGACGCGTATAGGAGAGAAGAGCCTTGTCGTCTGTACTCATGTCGTCCAAGCGCCTTTCCAGCTCATTAGACCATGTTGTGTCAGATTTTTCCCTGGACAGAGCTTTCAACAAAACATAACAAGCCTTAAACGCTTCCCCTTGCTCCAGACTGGGTATAATTGTCTGTCCTTCAAGGAGCGACAGCCAATATTCTACCGCTGTTAGTTTACTGTGCTGTGATGGTGCAAAGCGTACCTTTCAGAACCCATGCGCATTCTCTGCGTGGCTTGCTTTTGATGCGTTCCGAATCATTCGAAGCTGACTGACCCTGAAAGGTCAAGAGGTATTCGATTATCATTCCAAGGGCCATTGGCCTGTCTGGATCGTCTGAAAGAGTGCTGACCGACTCCTGCAGGTTGGACATGATAAATCTAGAGTCAGGCAGGCTTTGAGGAAATGTACAAGCGGTGAACTTTGCTCCGTCTTCAAGGATGTGAGGAAGCTGCCTGGGCAGAGAGCAATCAACAAGCACCAACGGATCACAGAAGTTGAGTCAAGGAAAAGAAGAAGTGGAAACAGACTGCAGACGCTTCTCACACTTACACGGAGGGGCTCTCAGATTAAGCTTCCGCTTCATAGCGCGATCAATGGAGTTGCAGGCTATCGGTCAGATTTGTACAACTCGGATGATCTCCGTGTGGCGCAAGCCCAGTGACTTCATGGTGAAATCTTACCATGCAGAACCGTGCGCGCCACCTCAAAAGGTAGCTGCCCCGTGCAGAGTCGTGCAGAGTCCCTCGGTCAAGATTTGCAGCACTCCTTGCTGAAAACTCCTTCAGTTATCGACAACGGAGTGCTACATGACATGCTTCGTCTGGCTTCTGCTTGGAAAAGAATCACATAGAGTTGCCTGCCCTTTGACCCATATTCCTCCATAGACAATTGCATGACAGCAACTCCCCCGGGTATTTGCTTGGGATTTTCGTTATTGCGGACAAGAAGTGATGTAATTTGCAGTTGAACGATTGCAAAGGGAAGATTCGGAGTCATGACTAGGGCCATTGTCACTCTGAAGCAGGGCTGACCCCTGGGTGTTGTGGAGTGCCGCTACTTTCGTTGCTCTACACGCCAATTTTGTACGGAAGGGTAATCTTATGGGATGTGCACAGCCCAACACTCATTCATCCTAGCAATTCCGTGATGACCCACATAACTAATCAGAGTGGTGCGCCCATCTACCAATGAGCGGAGCCACTTCAATATCGCCATCCGTAGGAGGCTCAGGCCTCCTTTGAACAGACGACTAACAGTGTTGAGGCTACAGGACCCAAAGCATAGTCTGCTTGAGAAATCCACCAAATTGCTATTGAACGCAGCTCTTGCTTGTGATTGAAGATATTCGGCAAGGATAGAGGCACTGTCACCAATGTGTGAATGTTCTGTCCCGTCGAAGTATGGTGGTAACATCTGCTCCAGCCAGCAAGAAGTGTCCTGGCACCAGCGAGGTTCCGGGCCTCTGCAGTCGTGATCGCATGAATCTCGGTCGGGAACGAGTTTGGAAAATTCCAATGCTACCTCCCAGGGGTGGAGGCGGTGGGCTGAATGCAGAGTCAACCAATATTACCCGGTCACTGACATAGGAAAGGATGAAGCTCACCCCGTACAGCCCTTTACGGGTATCCTCTGCCCTCGGGAGCTCTGGGATAAGCTCAAGAAATGAACAGACCTTTTCAGCAGCATGGGCAATCTCTCTGGGATCCATACCATGCATGTGTGACAGTGCTGACAGAGTCAGTGGGCAACTAGAGACACCTACTGCGTTTTGGCCCAACTGTAAATTGGATGGAGTGTGCAAGTCTTCCGTTCAAGTGGACAGTTCAAACCTTTGTCAGGTAATGAGTAAAGGTTCTTTTGATTGGAAAAACAATACTTCAGGCAATATACCAAACCACTGGAACTCCGTCAACTAAGAGAAAGTAGCATCACTACAAGCACAAAATCAACGCCTCAGTGAGATTGTTCTTGAAGCTATCATGTGCAAAGATACTTATGTCATATGTGTACGATATGCAATGCAATCAGAAATATTGAACCTTAATATCTCCTACCAATGGGAGGCGTGATCGGGCTAAGACTCGCCTAGTTTTCCTCATCTTCCCACTCGGACCCAGACTCGCTACTATCAGCTTCACTTTGGGACTCGTCCCCACTGTGAATAAGTAAAGTCGGATTCAGTAGTGTTGGACTTGCACTCACAGTGTTGCCATTGCCTTAGTCAAACGAGTCTTAAGTTGCTGCCAGATCGGCAGACTGGCAATGCGTCGATTGTTTTCTTCATCATCCTCAGGATAAGTTGATTGTCCCGTGGACCGCAGTCTGTGGTACTCCATCACCATTTCTTCTGATCTTGACATCATGAAAGAGATCACGTTATAACTGGTCCCCAGATTTTGCCGCCACTCCTCAGTGACAGTGTCCGGATCAGTGATGAGAAGTACTCCAAAAGCTGGGGGATGAGTAGGAGTCTTCATGCAGCTATGAGTAGGTACATACCGGTGAGAAAAATTTCAGTCTTGGTGGCATCTTCCACAAATTGCTCCTTAGCTTCTGTGGCATTGATACCCTGAGCCACTAAGCTGTACTCCTGATTGAAGCTACTTAGAACAACTTCTAAGGCTCCCAAATCTTCCTCATCATCCGCCACAGATACGCTCTCATCCATATGAGAGTCAATATCCATAACCTGGAAGCCCTTCACTAGCTCTTGTGATGAGGTCTCTGAGGCATTTTCCTCCTCAGTGGGACATTTCTGAGCGAAAAACTGGCTCAATCGGGCAAATGTATTCCTACGAAGATCAGCTCTTGTTTTGGCACGTGCGTATCTCAGCACTTCCAGCGCCTCTTCATCTTTGGCTGTGACAGCTGATTTGCCTTTGCCTTTGCCTTGGTCAGACATGATGAGGCTTGTCAGCTCGTCATCGTCCTCAATGAAGATGAAGGGGGGTGTAGTTTTTACGAGAGATCCGAAATAGTCCCTGGCATGGAACCAAGCGACTTGATCTTTGTCCACTGAGTTTATCGAGTTGCGAGTAACTGTCAGGTCAGGCTATGGCATCTCCACTGATCTGAGATTGCTCACAACGAATGGCTGTTAAGACATATTCAAGGGTGGACTTTGTCTCATCATATTGTTGAGGGGTGATGCTGTAGGCTTGAAGTTTGTTTTCTTCATCAACCAGACCTTCATGGACTTGGGCCTCTGCCATATCGAGGTCACGGTGCATTGCTTCTTCATCTACCCATCCCTCGGTCTGCTCCTGTTCCGACCACATTAATTTGTTAGAACCAATGTGGGCAAGAGCAGCCTCCAGTTTTAAGTCCATTCCTGATGACAGTAGAGATTTAGTATATTGAGGGTGGTTGTTGTGATTTATGAAGGTAGAGCTGGCTTAAGTCGAGAAATCGTGATTTGTGGAGTCTTCCTCAGACAGCATCCGGGAGAGTGGCATGAAAGGAAGAGCTTATCTTGCCGTCTCATGTGGTAAGCGAAGATCGAGTGAAGATAACCCCCTCAAGCGAGTTTGTGCTTTGAAACGTGGATGCGGATGTGGTTGCAGGTCCCCTCGTTTGGCGTGGACATGAGCGCCTTTATCATCAGCAGGAGGTGCCAAGTGCATGAACCTCTCATGATTGAAAGGAACGAGTTTATAGTACAACTGGGCTGTTCTGTTGCCTTACCTCCAGTGGACTGTACTTGTGATTCAGTACCAGCATGGTGTAATGTCACGCCTGGGGGTAGACTGTGATAGCGTAGGGACTGCCTTAGGTACTGAGGGGTATAGTCTCTGACTCGTAGAGCTAGATGACTGCCTTAGATACTGAGGGGACAGAGAGCACTGGGTTAGAACCAGTTGAGTGACGTCTCTTACTGGAAGGGGAGGATCGAGGATAGGAAGACGAGAAGTAAGAGGAGATTCATTGCTGGAGAAGTTACTGAAAAGTACAAGTTTATATAGACAAAAGCTAGTTACAAACGGGTTGACCAGTCTGGACATTCTTGCACTCAGGCTACCAATTGTGTAGCCCATCTGTCGTGCCCATCTGGTGCTACCATCTGGTATGCCCATTTGTCATGACCATTTGTTATTACCATTTGTTCTTTCCATTTGGCTTGATCTTATCATTCCTAATTAATTATGAGTCACTAATATTTTGAGTCCATACTTATTCTGAGTCATGATTATTGATTCATGACATGTAATGGTATCTTGGACATTTCACTGGATACATAGCAGCAGAGAACCTCTCTGCTATGAATCTGTCACCTAACAAAACCACTCCTAGGACACTTTTACACCTAGTGAATCTGTT
>NW_006711236.1:89355-307246 GCF_000271645.1 Tremella mesenterica DSM 1558 | reverse complement strand
TAAAATACATATTTCACCACATGAAAGAGAACCACAACGGAGTTTATAAGCAAGATAAGTACTCAGCTGTTTGGTGATGACCATACACACCTGGTCCCCAGACTATCTTGCACACACTCATGAATAACCAACAATTGGGACATCCGGATAGGTCCAAGAAGAGACTCTTGGGTTAGTTTTGGAGGTCAGAGTTTCACACTGCTTGTGAAAGAGACACAATGGAGATAGTGGTACATAGAGTCATCAGTAGCACACACAAAGAAGAGGGGCTAAGCAGTGATTATAACACAATTTTGAAAAAGCTCTGGCTGTGTCCGGTCACCTCTGGAGGTGTACGCTTCTCCGGCTGGGTCCAAAGGGGGTATTTTGAACCGTGCAGCTCCGGAGCTGAACGTCTCCGGCTGTGTCCCTAACAAATCCAACTGCCCCCTGAATCATTGACTGAGAAGTTTGAGGGGCCAATTGGCTCCTAAAACTACTCAAGCATCAATCTGTGCAACCCTCTGCACGTGCACTACAGTATGTGGCACGGCACAAAGTAAGGTGGTGGACTTGTCAGTTTGAAACCCAAGTAACGCAAGAGATAGTCTCCTCAAATATTGACTGACGTTGAGGGATGCACCTATGCAACAGCCCTCTGACTGAGGAGGAGCACGAGTCTGAGCCCCATTCAGACTTTGATGTGGTACTCCTTTCTTCCTCATGTGAAATGTGACGCATATGTTGCCATATTGATTAATTCCGGGGCAGTGAGCTTAAAGGAGGAATTTGATGTGGAGTAAGAGCAGTAGAAAGGAGAGCCAGACGAAGGTCAAGTCCGCTCAAGGCTGGGGAGCTTGATAAGGCGCCCCTCTTCCTGACAGCGGCTCTCGCTTCTTCATCGTATTGTCATTTCGTGCACACCAAGACTACTCAACCCTTCTGAACATGGAACCTTACCAGTCCCGCCGTCACTCGCAGACGCTATCAAGACGGCGTTCAACACGCAGTGGTACTACTAATAGCACCCGGCGCCCCAGCTCAATGTGAGTCAGGATCTGTTGTTTGAGTGTGCTGATGGGAACAGAAATACCCTTATTCGTCCCGCGAATGATATCTTCTTCCTTGACTCCCACTCCCGAGTGCAGGACGCCACAGATACTCTAGATACTTGGACGCAAGATTGGACTGCTGACACGGTTGAAGACAGGAATTATGAAGCTGATGATTCAGACTTCACTTTGAATGACTCCGAACAAGAGTATCAGCCTCATGTAGAGTCTGGAAACGCTCATGCAGGAAATTTGGACTTTAGCATCCCATCACCCTTGCGAACTCGTGCACCCAGGCCGTTCTTGGGAGGTGGACCAACCCTCGAAGAGACTCAAGACAACTCCGTGGGCCGTCCAATGATCTCTGGATCCATCCACAGCTCCACTGCTGATACAGTTGTTCCCATCTTGCATCCAAATGAGAGTGGAAGTCTAAGTCAGTGAGTTTTGTATTCCTGTGTCTCAAATGACTGATTAGAGCTGACATGGTAGATTGCGAGTTGGCAGCAGACTTGAAGATGATGAGCTGATGTGGGAAGAAGGTCAAAATTTCACGGCTGGGTCAGCGGAGGAGGATATCCCGTTGGGAACATCTGGGCGTCCTCGGAAAGGGTCTTACCTACCCATACCTCACACCAGAGAGGTCAAGAGGAAGGGCTTCGAGACGTTCACTGATGATGATAGTGAGCCTGCGCAGAGCCCTGATAATGATAGTAGTTTTAATGAGAGATGGGAGAAGGTCAAGGCCAAGGGATCTTCCAAATTCTCGCATGGATGAGTATCTTGTTGGAGCATGGCATGAGTATAGTTTAGCTTGAGGATATGTAGACATGAGTGCTCAGTTGTGTTCCTAACATCACTGAACGGAGAGCCAAAGGGTGGAAAGCAGCCTCACCCACATGGGGGGTATATGTACGAGGCGGAACAATCTCAAGTCCAGTCCATTTCACGAGGCAGAAGAGTAGCTTCACCGTTGCGTGCAACTAAGGGGGGCCAATCCAGCATGATGTTATCATGTGCTTGGGTTATGGGTAAGGAAGGTCTACTCAAGTATGTAAATTGAAAGGTAAGCAGAGCCGACCTTTGATTTCCAAAGAAGCAATACAAGAGTTTAGCTGTAGGTGAGACCGCACATGTGTCAGGTATCACAAGTAAGGAAGACATAGGGAGTCAAGTGACACGGACCACTTATGATCGACCAGGTAGCCGGCTCCTTCACAGCCGGAGGATTGTTACTGAGCTTTCAGTCAGGGGATCAAGTCAAGATCTCACTCGAGGTGTGAATGACTGGTGAAGAGGGGGAACTAGGCAGTGGGGGAGAGGGGGAAAGGGGAGAGGAGGATAGATCTGTGTCAACAAAGGGGAAGAATAGCCTCGATCTTCACGGACGAAAGGCGCGACCACCGAGTCGGCCGGGGAGACGGGGGAAAGAGGGGTGGAGAGGAGCGGGGTACATCATAGTGGTGACCTTCTTTCTGCTAGCTCCCTTGATCCATTTGAGAGTTTGCCACTGGTTTCTTATAGGCCAGAAAGTTCAAAAGGGTTTACAGAGACCATGGGATCACTAATTCTTCATCAACTCAATCAATACAGAGAATTCTTCAACCAACATTCAATTCTGTCCTTTACTTACCCTTCAATTGACGGCTTTAGACCTCATTGAGCAGAAGTAATTGTGAATCACTTACTGTGAGCTCCATCTTTAGCAATCCGGGTGGCAAACAAATTGGCTTATGAGCAGCAACATGTCCGAAAAGGTGGAACCCAACCAGTCTGATTGGAGTATTGCACCCTCTTTGGAACGATACAGAAGATTGACCCAGGTCCCCTGCACTCAGTTACAGGAAAGAGTGCTCAGTATTCCGAAGAAGCCCGGACTTCCGGTTATCAACGCTATGATAGACCAATACCAAACGGCTTCCCTAAATTGGCTTTCACTAGAGGCAGGCAAAGTTAAGGGGCTCTCAGGGCTATTTGCTGCATCTTGTCTTGCTATACACCTTCCAGTATGGTGGAGAGCATGGTTACATTCCACAACAGCAGATGATCCTCTTTCGACTGTGTCTGCAATCTCGGCCATGATCAGAGGTCAAGGCTATGGGAACACAACACGACTGGGCCGAGATGCCAATATACAGATTGTGAACACTGATGTCCACTCAACTCTTGCCAAGTACCTGCCTCATGATGAGTGGGGTGATGTCAGCAATCTCATTAACAAATGTCTTGTACCCATCCGGGAACACCTTGTTTCAATGGAGGCTACATTGTCAGTTGCTCAGCAGCTCAGTGGAAAGAAGGAAGAACATTCGACCATGCCCACTGAAGCAGAGCCATCAAATGAAGCCAGGCTTGTGAGTATATGTCAAATGGTGGCAGGACACGGGTTTGACGAGATACGGCAGAAGAATGGTAATGCTCTGATGAGCTTCACAAAAGAGCTGAATATCCTTCAAGCACTGATTGATGCTCCTATGGTTTCAAGCGGCCCATTCAGGTCTGTATTGGACTCAGTAAACTCTGTTCATCATGCAGTCTCCGGACATTTGCACCCTTTGCCAGGGGATATCCATATGAGACCAAAAAAGCCCTGGTCTGACTTGATAGGTTCAGAAGTCCGAGATTACCTGTCTCAGGGGAATGTGAAGCAAGCTCTGGATTTCTGCCTGTCAGGACCACAAGTGATAAGGACACGTGATGCCTTGAATATTCTCTACGCTGCTCAATACTTTGCTGCAGTGGAAAAAAAGGCAGCAACATCCCTAGGAGTAAATGAAGGAAGAATGTCATCTGGGACAATTTACCTCGGTCCCACTCGTACCTTGGCCTACTTTTCACATCATTGTCAAAGGGATGGTGAAACCCTTGAAGGTTTGCTGCATGGATTGTATCAGACAATTCTGTCAAATCCCACAACAGATCCCTTGCGTAGTCTTCCAGGATTGGAATCTAGACTGGACAAACTTGTCCTTGATGTGGGTACAACAGTATACAATCCTTCAGCTACCTCTATCAAAGAGGAAGTGGACATGGGATTGCAGTCCATTGGGTTGTAACCGTTCCTCCCCTATACAGTGGCTGTCTAACGTTATCACTTTGAGAAGAAAGAAGGACTGATGAGATGCATGAGAGTGACAAATAGCATTCCGTCTCACTTTGCGCCAGAAGATCATTGTCAGGATTATAGTCCTCCACGGTCCTAGGTGTTTATAATGGGACTGGATCCAGTGCTCCTGAGTTCAATATCCACCTTTTATGTAGGGTTTAAGGCCCGTTACCTAGATCCTGACAATCTTTGGGCTGGACAGGGCTAAGGAGCTTGCATGCAAGTAGGTCACAGATGTCAAACACATACATGGGGTGTTTTATGTACAACAATTCCATACACTCATAACAATCAATAGCAAAGTTGGTATGGTGAGTGAATGGCACATGAACTGGCATCCCTCAGACCTCTCATGGCTTCACTTCCAATCCCGCCTTCGCAGGCCCATTGATAACCTCACCTTTACAAGTAAACCTCGAACCATGAATCGGACAATCGAACGATTTCTCCGACTTGTTCCATCCCACTATACCCTTCAAATGAGGACAAATCGCCGTCATCTTGTGTACCTCACCTTGTTCGTCCTTATACACCGCTACAGGATTAATACCATCCCTCACTACATCCCCTTGACCAGGGACAAGATCTTCAATATCCGTGATACTTTTCGAACATGTTGTCAACCATTTAGCGTAGTATACTTGATCGGTAAGATTTTCTTTGATGACATGAGGAAGTGTTTGAACGGCTTGTCTGAGGAAACTTGAACTGTGTTGACGTGAAGGGAAGAATGTGTGTGCCCATTGATTTTCTCGTTTGAGAATGAGATCGGTAATTATCAATCCGCCGATGGCTGCGTATGTGAGACCATCACCGTTGTCGCCGGTATGAATGTGTTGAGGACACGGCCGGAGACGTGCACCTCCGGAGCTGCATGGCTCAAAACCCCCCTCTTGGACCCGGCCAGAGAACCATGCAGCTCCAGAGGGGTCCAGACACGGCCGGAGCATTTTCGCTCTTATCATCCCCAAGCTCTCCACATACATAAATCACAGTACAGATATCCTGTGGTACCATCTTCTGGACTCTTGGAGTCATGGTGGTCTGGCCCCACAACTTAAAATCTACAACACTGCAACAATTACCTATGATACATCACCATTAAAATCCCCCCTGGTTCAAGATATTGGCTGACCTTCTTGCCAAATACAGCGTGTGATGATAAACAGCACTTTAGTGGTCACCTCTTACACTTGTCTCAATAGAGCATCTGCTCTTTGGAGCTACCAACACTGTCTTGTATGGCGTGGAGGAGCTGTTATTGATGTTTCTCTGAATGGGAATGGCTAAAGGGAGTGTTCCGCTCCAGAGTGGTACATCTCTGGCTGGGAACGATCAGGTCCGTGCAGCTCCGGAGGTGCACGTCTCCGGCCGTGTCCCTAACAAATGTAGACGTTTTTCTCGCCTGGGTTGAGACCGATGTAGGCGATTCTGAGGTCAGTGAAACACTGCGTTTTGTTCGTTCCAGTGGAAGGATAATTAGGTTCAAATCAAGTCAGAGATGAGTCCCAACGAGGAATAGGAAAGGAAATAGTGAACAAGGAGATTGGATGAGAGAATAGAAAGTGAATTTACGGAAGATAGGTACGTGAAAGAAAAAAAAAGCCCAGGAGAAGATGCCACTCACCCATCAGCGGAATCGGCAATCTGACCACTCCATTTATATTCGACATCCTCCACACTAGTCCATCTCTCCCTTGTCCACCTCTCTAAACGTTGATACCTCTCATCGTAATCATCATGCTGACCAACCTTCTCATCTTCCCCCCCAACAACCAACAAACTATATCCTTCTTCCTTGTGTGGAGTTACACGGATATAATGATACGGATCGCCCATATCCCACCAGAGCGCTTCCTTATCTTTGGTAGAAATAGTCTCCGTACGGATTTTCATGGCAATGGCGTAAGTCCTGAAAGCTTCAAGTCGTTCGATCATGATCAACTGGAATATCAACACCCAACTTTTCTCACTTTTTTAGTTAATCACTCACTTTCTGGAGAGGGACATTGGTAGCCATGACCAAAACCTCCGCTTCGATGGTTTTCTCATTTTCCAAAGTAATCTTCACTCCCACTTCCGTTTCTTCATGATTCATATACCTTGTTTTCTCATGGATTTCTCCTCCCATATCGGCGACGATCTTGGCTAGAGAACGGATGTATTTGGTAGGATGAAAAGTCGCTTGATTTTCGAATTTTATAGCTTGTCCAGATTCAAAACCTTTGATCCCAGCATCATCTACTAGACATACGTCTAATTTTCCAGTATCTTTAGCAGCGTTGTATACGTCTTTGAGAGTGTTTGTTGCATAGTCTTTTGAAGTGGGTGGAAGACCTTGGAACATGTATCCAGGAAGACGGACAAAGTCACATCTGATCTTATGGTTTTTTACGATCGTGGCGATACGTTCTATAGCAGCTTGTTGAGCCGCAGCAATACTGGCCGTTCCTTCTTTTCCATGTAGACTCTATGTAGTCAGATAACAGAAGCGTTTGAGGAATGAAAGTGACTTACGAGAAAGTCATTGTATTGGTTATCCACGGAAAGATGTCCAGTAGTACGACCAGTTTCACCAGATCCGATTTCTACTGGTCAGTACCGGTATCAACAGGAAAAGATCAAGAGTCCACCAATGAAGATAGACAAAAGGAGTTGCACGGACTCGATGAGGCTCTGACTGGTGATGAACGCGCATTAGCACTTGGGCGTGTGAGAAATGATGTAGAGAGAACAGGAGATGTATGACTCACTTCCATCTTCCAACAATACAACCTTCTTTCCCTCCCTGGACAACTCATAAGCTATCTGCAATCCTGCAATACCTCCACCAACAACCACAACCTCCGTTTTCTTATCACTTTCCAAACTTGGATACTCTGATTGTGTGTTGGAAGAAAGTAAGTCATCTCTTTCCAACCAAACTTCACATCAGCCTCGGACCCTCTGCGAAAAGAAGTTGTAAGACATACCGGTAGGGTTAGCTCCGGAAGTATTTATTCCTGACATGTTTCTTTTTGTGTAATTCCTGGGGCGAAGGGTTGTGGTACGGAACGGTTTAATGTGTGTGAGTTTGAAAAGGATGAAAAGTGATCTGGTATGGGGGAAGAGCATGAAAGGTTGTTGAACAAGTATAAGTCCATGATATGAGGTTTATGTACTTTCCATCGCAGCGTCATTTCATACGTTACAAGTGGGACGGCATGACGACCAATCGACCAATCAGGTTGATCGCGATGCGGAGACGATCGGCGAGTCGTCATGATCGTTGACATGTCGTCACGGCGATCAGCTAGGAAGGTACAGTAGGAACGGGGTCTGGGGATAGAATATGGGGCTCCACGGGACCTCCACGCGTCATGTGGGGTTAGTCACCTCGTCTCTGATGCCGAGCCCGAGAAGACATCATGTGAGGTGTCTAGGCGCTTCGTGCTTAGTGTATGGTGCTTGATTGGTGTAGGGTGGTGGGGAGTTCACAGATCACAGAGTAGGGAGGTGCACTCACAAAGCTCTGGGAAGAGTCACAGATAGACGGCAGATAACAACTGACCACGCAGCCAGCAGGTCAGGTTCGTGCATACGCGATAATCAATTCACCTGTCGTGGGTCACAGTCTCACCATCACCAAACTTGCATCGTTGAGACTCCCAAAACCCTCCGAGACCATTCTGTTCAACACAAACACCTGATTGATTAAACGTAAGAAGACGATTACATGTACATTCAAATGGGCATAGCGCATTTCGCACTGAGGTTGATTTGGACAGCCTTGATCTCGGTATAATTCTCCAATGCGTATGGTCCACATTCCCTACCGATACCTACGAGTCAGCTGCATACCACAACCTCCAATTGACCAAACAAACAGAACGGGTGATTTGGGGATAATTATTTGTGGCGTGGATGAGTCCAAGGAGTGATGAGATAGATGATTGAGAATAAGAGGTTGTTGCTATGACTCACCTGACTCCCTAAAACCACCGAATGGGACTTGCGGGTGCAGCTCATTATAACAATTCACCCATACAGTCCCTGCTTTTAACAATGCTGAAACACGATGAGCTCGACTAAGATCCTGAGTGAAGACACCGGAAGCAAGACCGTATGTTGTATCATTCGCAGCAGCGATGACTTCTTCCTCTGTATCGAAGGCGGTAACAACGATAACCGGTCCAAAGATCTCTTCTCGTGCAATTTTCATGTTGGAAGTGACATCGCCAAAAACGGTCTAGGTGTCAGCGACAGGGGTGGATGTCGATATGCTGGGACATACCGGTTCAATGAAGAAGCCAGCTTTGCCGACCCGTTGTCCACCATGGAGAACCTTGGCGCCCTCTTGTTTACCGCATTCGACGTAGTGCATGATTCGGTCATATTGTACTTGAGAGACTTGCGGCCCTTGATACGAATCGGGGTCAAAGGGGTCGCTAAAAGTCAGGACGATACTCATCGCAGATCAGTCGTACCTCCGAAGGATTACAGCGCGGGGTAGGAAGAGCGGGGGACGTCAGGAAAACTGTATAATAGTCTTGATGGAAGAAGAAGCTGAGAATGTGACAGAGAGGAAAGTAATGGGAGGATCATTAGGGACATGGTGAGTGATGAATTATAAGTCACTGAAGTGACTTCACTCACCCGACTTTGATTCGTGAGGTCGCCTCCTGGAATCGCTGAATGAACTTGTCGTAGAT
The DNA here is from genome assembly GCF_000271645.1 of Tremella mesenterica DSM 1558. NCBI lineage: Eukaryota > Fungi > Basidiomycota > Tremellomycetes > Tremellales > Tremellaceae > Tremella > Tremella mesenterica. Next base: position 298,418 of record NW_006711236.1, on the reverse strand, counting down.
GCCCTTCTGGACGAATAGCCTCGAGCCGGCGCACTAGAAATGAGCATGGCGGGGGAGAAATTTGGGGGTGGCTACTTACGCAAGTTTGTCCGTGATTGAAACTGAACCTGTCAGTAACGTCCCACCACGCCTTCAGCCGAGTATTCCGAGGCCATGCGAAGGTAGATTTGGGGGCATAATGGGTGAAGGGACAAAATCAAGAATGGGAATGGGGGCGGATGCGTGGAGAAGGAATGACCCAAAGTGAATCTTAGGAGCAAAATGTTTGTTCGACTCGGAAGCCGTAGGTCATGAATCCTTTCAACAGGGTGGAATTGAGGGCAGAGTCGACTTGAAACTCACAAGATACCCTGGGCAGCATACTTGACCGCCTCTTCAAAATCGCAATCGTCAAAGATGATGTTGGCCCCTTTTCCTCCCAGCTCCAGAGTCACCTTCTTGATATTGGACTTCGAAGCCTCTTCCATGACTTTTCGACCGACGGGTGTTGAACCGGTGAAAGCTACCTTGTCTACTCCAGGATGAGAGGCGATGGCATTCCCGACTGTGGGGCCGTATCTGAAGGTCAGTGAGTTCCCGTGTCTCTTCCTCCTTCTCCGCCAGCTCCTCATCCTTTTCTTCTTGCATGACTTCTCACTCCTGCCTCGGTATTTAGCTTCTGACAGCTCTACATACACCTTGAATGATGCCTATATGTATGGGGTGGAAGACAAGATGAAAAGAAGGGAATGTCTTGACTCACCCCGTGATAACATTCACCACCCCGTCTGGAATCCCAGACTCTTTGATGAGCTTCGTCATATACATAGCCGTCAACGGAGTGAGCTCCGAAGGTTTGATGACAATAGTACAGCCCGTCGCAAGAGCTGGAGCCACTTTCCAAGAGAACATGTAAAGGGGCTATGTGTCAACTTGTTATATATATTGACAAAAGAGATGCGAACGAAGTTCCAGGGAACTGGACGTCAGCAACTGTTATTCTTTCTACCCAAGTGAGACTTTGTAGATGGATTCGGAACATGATATGGAGAGTCCCATAAGTATAGGTATCCATGTCAATTGTGAGGTGAAGGAAGGAACCTGACTAATTTGTCCACAAACACCAACGGGTTCATGTCGAGTATACACGAATTTGGTAGGTACTACCTCCAAAACCTTGCCCTCGATTTTATCTGCCCATCCGCCGTAGTATCGGAATGTAGCTGCTGACTCGGTCACCTATTGATCAGCCCATCTCGTGATCTACCGTAGCTATTTGACATGATCATCCAAATATGAAGGTCACTCAAACGCTTTGGACTTCAATATCAGAGATAGTGCTAAAGAGGTATTGTCAATGACGATAAGGGGAAATATAGAGTTATGAATGCCCAACATGGATGTGAGGAATGTGGGAAGATTGGCCTCACATCAAAAGCTTTTGCAGCTGTGAAAGTCTTGCCATTATCAAGAGCTTCAAGACTTGCCAATATATCCAAATCACGTTCTATCAGAGTTGCTAATTTGAGAAGATATTTTCCCCTAGTGGGTCCATCACAATTAAGTCCCCAAGTGGTTTCGAAGGCTTTGTGTGCTGCTTTGACAGCTAGATCCACATCCGCTGGCATTCCCTCGGGAATAGATACGAGAGTTTCTCCAGTGGTAGGATTGATGACACTCCACATCAGTTATGCCACATTCCACCAATACCACTCGCCACAAAGAAGGAAAGAAGGGAAAAGGTAAACTCACTCAATGGTCTTTGCATTCTTATCCGCTGAAGTACCCCACTGGCCATTGACGAAGACTCCGATAGGTACCTCAACTTTCCCTTTGAAAGCAGAATGGTCAAAATGATGAGCGAAGACAGGACCTGACATGATGGTATGTGTTGTTTTGAATGGTGATGGGGTTAGTTGATGAGGGTAGAGGTTATATACGTCGTCGTCGTCGTCGACCCCCACCGAGTCACCGATCTTTTCGGTTATTCAAATGCTATAAGACCGGACGCTCGGACCGCGGGCCGTCAAGTGCGGAGCGGCTACAGTACTCCAGCTATACAGCATAGAGGCGAAATCAGGCGGGAGAGCAGAGAAGCTTCGAAGAGAAGAGAGCTAGGGAGTGAAGGGCAGGATCGCCTGATGTCGCCACGGGCAAGATCCGGAGGCTACGCATACCGGAGCCCCACAGATTTCATTAAGCGGATCCTTTGGCCGAAGCCCGGATAAGGTCCTAGGGTGGAGGATATATTCATATTTCACTTTCTTACTATTTTATCCCACTATCACGTGACTATACCATCAACCGCATCTCGAAGCAGTTCTGAAAGGAGATGTTGCTTCTACGTTGAAATCGATACACTCATCTCGTATGAAATGGATCAAGTGAGTGGGTTTTATGACCTGGAGGAGCTGTGAAATGATGATCAGAACGCATTCAGATCTTTACTTTCTGCTCCGCGTCCTGATGGAAGTAGTTCCAGCAAGAAGGTCCTCGGTGCAGCTGTGCCCAAACGAGGATGGGGGATCAAGCCTTCGAAAGAGAAGGAGAAGTTGTGAGTCGACCATTTACTTACTACATCTCATTTCCTTCCCTTCCTTTCTAAGCTGCTACCCAGCTGCAGCTCCTCCTGGGGGTCAGAGAAGTGAAATCTATAAGCTGAGAACTGGAGGATGAGCTTGATACTGTGCTGTATTTGACATGTTTGGCGAGAAGCGAATGATAGAGTTAATGTTGATGTTGAGGTATAAAAAGCCCTCAGACGGCGAGAAAGAAAGTAATGCCGGTTCTAGCGCTCCGGCCTTTGCTCCCAGACAACACCACAAAAAGTCTCTGATGCAAGATGAGAAATATAAAGACAGAGCTGAGATGCGACGGAAGGGAGTCGACGATGAATTTAAAGATGTGCGTGTGCCCCTCCACTTCGATCTTCTTTAGCCTTCGTTGTCTCTCTCCTCTTTTCACCTTCTCTTGCTCCTGGCATTTCGTTTGTGCAGCCATTCTCTTCCTTTTCAAGATGCAGAGTGTGCCGGCTTTATCAACATCACGAGAATCCGCAGAGGCAAATGTTCCCTACGTCCATTGGCCACTGTGCTTGCGGACGTAGAAAACCTCAAGCGCGGTGAGTGGGAATTAGTGTATAGGGAGGGCAGTCAAAGGAGAGGAAGACGAGGTACATGAATTATCAACACGAACATCACATTGATGATTAGGTGGAAAAGCTTCTACAAGAATTCGAATCTCGTAAAGCTGCCGCTCCAGAGGAGGCCGATCAAATTGAAGAAACCCGTAAATATCTCGGTGGCGATGCCCAACATTCTATCCTCGTAAAAGGTCTGGATTACGCTTTGCTAGCAGCGAGAAAAGCTGAGTTGGCGAGGGAGAAAGAAGGTCAAGCGGATGAAGATTTGGATCAGCTCGCTAGAGAGATAAAGGGGCAAAAAAAGGTGAAGGTCGAGGAGGTGAAGAAAAAAGAAGAAAAGTTAGGGAAAGGGGTAAGCAATTCCCCTTTATATCAAAATCGGGCTGATGTGGGGTCAGTTTAAGAGTATAGCTCAGAAAGAAGATGTTCCAAAGGAGAAGAAGAAGAAGAAAAAGAAGAAAGTTGTTGCTCATCATGTCACTCTCCCTACGGCTTCTGCATTATCTGCTTCTTCTGCAACAGTACCTCATGTGTTGGCCGAGGCGGAAGTCCTCGCCCCGAGAAATGCGCCGGCTGAACAGGAGACAAGAATTACAAAAACCATCGAAGCAGACGAGGACGATGAAGATATTTTTGTAGATGCGGGATCGTATGATCTTCATGCGGCTGTAGGATCGTCAGAATCGGATGGATCTGATGTGGAAAAGTTGGGGCGTTCACCACCAGGATCCGGTGGGAGGATCAGATTGAATACCAGATCGAAGTCACGATCTCGGTCGTCAGAAAGGCGCACGCGTGGTAGGGGAAGACACATGGAAGGCGAACGAACCAGAAGCTACGGGGGAGAGAGGCACGACGAGTACAGAGATGACAGAGAGACGGGCGAGTACCGTGGGTACAGAGAAGAAGAAGATGAGAGGGGTTACAAAAGAGACGATCGAAGAGATCCTGAAGATATGAATTTGAGCTCAAGTCGTCGTCGGAGGGATCCAAAAGATGATGTGGACCAGTATCGCAGGTGGGATCGCAAAGATTACGACGACTACGATCAAGAAGAAGGTCACAGGAATCGAAACTACCGTCACAATTCCAGGTCTCCCTCTCCCGACTATAAACGTCCTCGGTATTCTTCATCTCCCCATTCTCACCACATGTCACACAAGTACGACGATCACTCAAACAATTCCCCTTTAACGAGGATGTCTCCTAATCCATCACGTCACTCTCCTCCTAGGGACAAATCCCCTCCAAGGAAAAGAGCTCGTACAAGATCTATAACACCTAACATCTTCCAACCTTCTCTATCTTCTCGTTCACCTTCTCCTTCCTCGGACGTAGATCTACCAGGTGGTAGACTCCAACCATTATCATCCACATCCATTTTAGACGTCCGTTCTTTCCTTCAAGCCGATGCTACCGAAGCGATATTGGATGAGAAGAAATTGCGAAAAGCGGAATGGCGTGCGAAACAAGGTTTGGGAGTTCAAGAAGGGGTGAATTTGGAGAAATTGAGAGAGAGAGCTAAAGGAAAGGAAAAAGATAGGATGAACAAAGATTATATGGATGTTATGAATAGACTTAATAAGAAGAATGGGGTTGGGGAAGGGAATGATGTTGGTGATGGTACGGATGAACATCAGAGAGGTGAAGGGGAAGGAGGAGGGAAAGGAAGAAACAAGATAGAGGATGATTGGGCGGTGGGGAAACGTCGTTAATGTTAACAACATGTGAGAACGTGAGTAGATTAAAGAAATTGGATATGAATTGACATGTCATCAGTTAGAATGAGACTTACAATGCATTGCTAGTATGGTTGATTCAGGTCCAACTTTTTTTATGATATCTGTAAATTGTAGTATCATACTCTCCTCCTGTTTTGACGTCTGCTTTTCATCCGTAGTGTCAATTATGCATGCCGTTTGCCCACAGAGATTCTATATCCTTGGACCAAGAACTCAATCTTTGATTCTTCTTCATCAGCGAATTCCAAACAGAGACAATGAGGTATGAGAAGAACAAAATTGAGCGGTATGGCCTCATGTTGACTTGGAAGGAAAAAACGGGGAAAAAGAAGAGATGGTTTGAAGTTGATAGTGAATTTCTGGAGAGGAAAAAGGAAAATGGACGAAAAGTGTCAAGAGTGATGGTGAGAGAAGATACATACAAGGTTATATTGAATCCTGCGCAGAAAAGAGACAAACCTTCTATCCCATCTGTTATGTTGAACATTAAATAATCTACGTCCTATTCCATTAGCTCATAATCTCTCTTTGACATTTGGATTTCCTCCTGGTCAAATTCCTAATTGCCCTCTGTCTATTCGTCTAATTCTATGTGATCCTCTCTTCATCCTTCTTGTCCTGTTTATTATACGACTATGTAAACTCTCTTAGATTTTCAAAATTCCCTTTTTTCAACTACCATGCGACTTCTTTTCCACTTCGAGCAGAACATTGAGAAGAGTAGACGGGTACAGCTCTGAATAGGAACATGATTGGATTCGAGGAAAGTGAATGGAATATGAGAAAAAGATGGTAGGGTCCAAAACCACGAAGTATGAAGTGGATTATTGAATGGGGTCGGTGTGATAGGGAACTAGGGGAGGGGGAGGGGAAGGTGACTTACACTATCAAGAGTTTTAAATTCGTATTTATATATGCTCAGTTGATCTGAGGGGATAGGACATGAAGTATATTCACATGCATCCTGTTGTCAACTTCTCCCAATAACCCAATTATCTCACATTCCAGTAACACAAATGTCAATGAGATCCGGATTATCATCTAATTAAGAGTCGAAGGGCGAGAAAGGGGAGTTCGGTGTGAAATGATAAGTATTTGTGAAGCAAAGGAGATTGAATACATACGAAACTTTGGCCGGAATAAGGATATGATATTATCCCTTGACCTAAACTCTCATTTGAAGAATAAGCCACAAGGTTGTTTCTTGGGTTCGAAGATGAGGTTTGAGGTGTGAAATGAATGGTAATTGTGTAATTCCTTCATTTCAGTCAAGCTCGTTTCTCAAGGCGCTACTTTCCCCCTTTCCTCCTCAACACCATGTTAAACTCAAAGTCCTCGGTTTGTCTCTCAGGTAAAAGGTGATCGACCAGTTCACCTCGTGATTAGAAACCTTGTTGAGTGTGAAGACACACATTGGCGGACCGATGACCTTTGAATGGTGGAGTGACAATGATTGACGAACGAATGGTGGACTCACAATCCAGAATGAAATTCACATATCTCCCCGTCCGGAGCAGAACAAGGATCTATATTGATACTATCCACCGTCCCACTAGCCGCACAAGTGTCAAAAGGTGTTGATCTCCCCAAAGAACTAGATTGAGATGACCAACCGCCTTCTATTGAGTGGTCGCTGGAAGTTTGGGAAGATAATGGTCGGAATGGTGCTTGTGAATTTTGGCGTGGTAAAAGATTGTTTCTGTTGAGAAAAGGCGTAGGTGAGGCAAAGACAAGGTTTGAAAATAAGACTAAGAAGAAAGTTTCAATGGATACCATTTTGCCTATTGCCAAAACGTAAAGGTGAATTCTAAACGTGTACCAGACCTCAAAGAATGGAGTGATGAGGCTTAAAAGAGGAATGGGTATGTTTGAATTTGACCAGCAGATGGACGCTCAGCGTTTTTGTTGAAAGTCTTCAAACCGGTTCGAAAGACGAGTGATTGGGTGAACAAGGAAGAAGGGATAAAGTTGTAAGGGTGGGTTGAGGAGAAAACAAGAGTGGTAGATAACGACCCGCCAAGTCCGCCTGGGACAAGGGAGAGAAACAGAGAGAGGGGAAGGTAATCGAAAGGATCCCAGATCCTGTAAAAGTACACGGAGGCACGAGGGATGAAAGGTAGCACGGGGTGAGATGTGATGAAAGGAAAGAAAGGGAGGAGTTAAGGTTAGTGATTAGTTCAGATGTCAATTGTCAGTCGTCTTTCGTCATTGGTCAAGTGAGTGAGTCGAAGCGGTCAGAAAGGGGCCGAAAGCGTTAGTGAAATAGTTCGGAGTGGCCGAATAGGGGTTGAACAGCGGATACATGAGGTGCAGACCTTTTCGTTAGTTATCAATTCAAGGATCATCAATCTCTCAGATTTTTACAAAGTCCATTGAGGTAGAGTGAAGATTTACGGATGTAAACGAGGGGTAAATAGTCAAGGATAAGGGATTTACAGAATAGAAGAGAAGAAGATTGCGATTGGCGACAGGTGGAAGTGTAAGATAAAGGCTAGGGTGGGTAAGAAGAGAAGGAGGAGGGAATGAGAAGGAAGACGTTGAAACATTGGAAAGGAAAGAAAATCATAAATATGACTCACTTTAAAAAGGTATAGGTCCATAAGATTCACAACTCCTATGACAATCTTGGAATAATTTGTTACATAGTCGAGTGTTACCTTTCTCGTCACATTGATTACATCTGAATCCCGATCGACAGAAAGCTGTGTTGTTAACCTCAGACCATAAAAACCTTTGTGTACCACCTTGACATCATGCACGAGGACAAGAAGGTCGACATCATGTACGAGGACAAGTAGGTCTATCATATATATATAAGAATGCCTGAAATAGAGATTTTGGTGAGTGAAAAAGACCTGGAGAAGGAAGAAGGATTGAAAAAATCAACCGTTACTTAAATACAGAGGGTGGTGACCACCCTTTGGACGAGACTAGAGTAAGGACTCCATGAGGGACCTCACACAACGAACGGGTCTGATAATTCAAGATGTCAATGCAGAGATCAAGAGGGGGAAGAAGGGAGAGAAAGGAAGAACGGAAAAACTTACGTCGTTTACCTAAAGATCCAATAGGATGTCTCCAATCCCCATCTAAAACACAATTGACGTTCAACTCTGGACATATATCCTTGGTCGTTGGTCCATCTTGTCCCGAATTCTCTGGCTTTATGTCAACTATTTGAGGAAGTTGTGGTGGGAGGATGGCCCTGCTTATACTGATCATACCGAGCAAAGAGAAAAGTATGATTTGTTTGAACATTATATGATGAGGAGAGGAAGATGTAAGGTGATGAAAGGAAGGGGTGTTGGATCGAGATAGAGTTATGACGTCGTAATACCAATACACCTCACTTTTCCTACATTTCTTTCAAATCGAGGTTCACTTCGTCAATGCTTGTTAAGATGACGAGATGCTCGTAGGAATAGTACACCAGTAGTAGTACTGTACTCTATTGTATCAGCAGCTTACCGCTGGCCGCTGGAGCACGGAGCACTTAGATAAACTGTAAGACCAATTCTCTCAAGATTGATGAACAAGAATTCATGCACAAAGAACTCAAGAATAAGTAACACAATTTATATGAATCATATCAATGATCGACTTGTCATGGCCGATTACCTCAACTCCTTCTTTCAGTCTTTAGACATTAGCGACTTCGACGCTATTCTCATCTTCTACGGCCCTATTCCCTTTCGTCTTATTAAGATCCCCGATGATCGACCTGAGTTCTGGTGTCCAGAGTCTCCGGCATTGGGGATCTGCCGATCGGCTGAGCTATACTGAGCAGAGTTCGCGGAAGGCTCAAAGCCTTCGCTTCCCCCCTCCAACAGGACGCCAGTCAATCGCCTTTCCCCCAGCCCTTTGAACGGTCCTGAGAGGACGTACTAAACCTCCCAGTTGAGTCGCACGTGCGGTGTCGAGATCACGATCGGGTATATAGAAGTAATGAGCGAGTAACGGACGACCTGATGAGTCCTTTTTCTATCAGCACGAATTTCTCGCCTTGAAAAAAAAAAGCTCACCTTTCCAGATCTTTGAACTTTACCGAACATGGGGTTGTTCTCTAACTCGGCAGCACACCAAACTGCCCAGATTTCCTCATCGCCGTGAGTTTTGAGACTCGGTTGAGACTATGGGTCAGTGCTACGTCTTTGATCCGGGCAAGGATCGTCTGCTATGACAGAAAGGAGACATCACATCAAAAGAAGAAAGGTGACTGGAAGGAGTAGAGATACTCAACTCACCTCTAACATATGTTTCACCAGGTCCGGCAAAGATAATTTACTACTTCCTGAAAACACCACCGTGGTGGCTAAAACAGCAGCTAAGTCGACTCCCTCCGGCATGCCGGGCGGTGGTGGAGGGGAGAGCGAACTCGATTTGTTAACCACGACCTCTTCATTCAAGACTGAGAAGATCTTCTCCCGTTTGACTTCGACAGTTTGCTCCTTTTCAACCACCTCATTATCCGGACCCATCTCCATTGTCTGTGAAGTAGGCTTCCTAGCTGAGGTAGACTCATCCTCCGCTTCTGAAAGAGGAGTAGAAGCTCTCGAACTCGGTTCATCCTCATGTGATTCGTCTTCGGGTAGATCGAGTGTCATTATGGGTGGACTAGAAGGAGGTAATGATCTCCTTGTTGGTGAACTGGAAATAGGAGTTAAACTACTCGTTTCTCTTTTCTCCTTCAGCATGGTGACCTTCACTACACATCCATAAAAATCCAATTCCACTTCGTCACCATAGATGTCCACTTTTTCACCTCTCAGCACTCGTTTGATTCTACCCCCAGACATAACCCTGAGACCGTTCTGACCAACAACTAAAATTCTCATTCCTTGTCCATCTTGAAGCTTTTCAACCGCAGCATGAACTCTCGATGCGTGAGTCGCTTGTCTAGGAAGGTCCATCACAAGAACTTGATTGTTCTGTCCATGTAAAATATTTAGCATGGTCGATGGGATTGAAGCAGACAGGGTCGTACTACTTTTCGAAGTTGAGCTATGTCGATGTCGTCCGAAAATGAGAGTTTGTCCGGGGAAAAGTGACACTTCCATCGGTGGCGTGTAAGCTTTGAGGAATGAAGATTGGTTCTTGCGACGTATACGTGGAGGAAGTAAGGAACGGATGGGAGAAGTAGGCTGGATCCTGACTGGGGAAGAGGAGGCCAGTTTAGGAGGAGATGAGAAGGCAACGGTCGAAGTGGTCGGAGTGAGTGGACCGAGGTGAGTTGGGAAAGAGGTCTTGATCATTGATCGTGAGTCTAAGGCAGAAGGAGTAATAGGGGTGGGTTTGAGACGTTTGAATCCGTCGAGAGGGGTGTGAGAAGGGAGAGGACGTTTGAGAGTGGAAGGTGTCGAAGGGGTAGGTACGGAGATGAGCTTAGCATGAGAGAGAGGAGTGGCTGACATGTCAGAAGGGACGTGAAGGTTTAAGGGGGCCGACTGAACGTGAGAAAAAGACCGCCAGGGAGCTTGAACTGGTAGCGAAGAAGAACAAGATCGAGACACAGGACAAGCGAAGAGCGACAAGATGAAGGAAAAGAAAGAGAAGAGGAGGTGAGAAGAGGGAGCTCGAAAAGAAAGAAAGAAAGTCGCGTGTTGCAAAGTCAACATGTTGCGCCACATCGGTTATCATCAAGTATATCACCGCAAACTCCGTTGAGCCGTGGTCCCGTGACCTGTGCCTGTCCATTCAATCCCCAAAGATGCATCTTTCCCCTGTCACAACTCTGTCAAGTACATGCTACACCTCGTACTTACTTCTCCTATCCCCACATACACACTATGACTACAAGACAGTCATACAGTCCCGTCAAAACCTACTGCAAACTCGCTACGGTCTCACAGTCGTTCAGTCGGTCTCATCGCTCCCCAATAGCCTTCCTGAGAGCTTCGTACAAAGTCCCTCCTCTACTTCTCCCACTCATCCTTGTCAACCCGCTTACCCCGCTGACTCTGCTAATCCCTGTCACCCTACTCAACCCATCATTCCTAGACATCCTCTCTCCAGATCTACTCATCCCCTTCTCTTCCTTGCTGACATACCTTTCATCCACTACTCTACCTTCTTCCACATCTCTTGATGATATAGGCATTTCCATCCTTTCCAACCGATCAAGTCTCTCCATTCTCTCCATTTTATCTAATCGTTTCAACCTTTCCAACTCTCCTGCCGCTAGTGATATTTCAGATCGTTGAGATGGACATCTTGGAAATCTAGTGGCATAGACTCTATCTCCTCTTCTCGCTTGACCGAGTATGGCCTCGTTTACTGAATAACCTCCGGAAGAAGAAGACACGGACCGAGAAGCGAGAGAATCAGGCATGAGATGTGATGTATAAGGGGAGCTTGGTGAGAGTGGGGGGTGCGAATGACCTCGTCTCATAAAACTGGGATGATCCGGTTTACGATGCGCCAAAGGTGGAACGGAAGTGTGAACATGAGCATGATGAGAGCTGTGATGGTCGGAGCAAGAACAATGACGATCACTTGTTTCGGTTGAACATCTGGAAAGTGTTTGTGCATGAGGATGGATGGAATGATGGTCTTGCGTCGGTGGATGAGGAGTTGGTGGTCGTTTTTTTGCAAATGGTCTAGTGAAACGTGTCGAGATGGGTGAAGGTACACGATGATAATTGTCGATATATTCTTCCCGAGGATTATTATGATTCGTATGAACACCACGAGAGAAATGGTCGGAAGGTCGATATGTTCTTGATGATCTCGACGAGTGACAAGAATGACAAGAGGTTGAAGAATGACAAGAATGTGAACCACAAGATTGGGAAGTATTCGAGGAAACGGAGGAACGACAAGTACGTGAAGAACGACATTTAGATAGTGGTAAAGAGGTGAATCTATCATCCTCATCATCTAATGAATCGTCGACTGATGAACATCTAACGATAGTTTCTTCCTTTTCCATCCCATTCCTTGAATCCGCCGAACTGTTTCTGACTTGATTATCAAAAGAGAGTTTCTCATTTTTGTCCTCATGATCATAATCTTCTTTCTCCATCTTCGATTCATATCCATGTCCACCTGAAAATTGAACACCTAAGGTATTTCCATTTCTTGACATATTATCATATCCCAATTTATATTCACTCAGATCATTTTCGATTGACGATCGTCCTTGTTCTTCTTTCCATTCTTTCGTTTTGGCAGAATGTTTCCTCGCTCGAAGACATAAACATAAAGCTAAGAGTAAAATGAATCCGGCTACTATCAATGGTAATACGATGGCAGCTGCCGTAGGACGATTTGAAGGTGTTGAAACGATTACAGAAGCGACGGAAATAGGTATGGCAGTGATTGAATTTGGAGTTAAAGAATATGATTGAGCTTGCAGAACAGCTTGGATTTGGCCACGAGGATTGTCATATTCCCCAGCTGCAAGTATATTACTTGATGGTGAGACTATGATCGGTGGTGGTGTCGAGGTAGGGGAGATAGTGGGGTTCCAGGTGTTGGAGGTGATTGGATTCCAGGTGTTGGTATCGGTAGTGGGTGTTGCCCAAGTATCGAGTGAAGTGTAAGAATCAGTGTTGGTAGGTTTCCATCTTCTACGTTGAAGTATATCATTGACATTATCCAGTGAACCGTCATTTCCAGAAGAATCTCCTCCCGACGACGATGTCGATGAAGGATTGGAACCATTCTCACTGTCTGAAGTATTCGAATTGTCTGAATCATTCGGTTCATCTTCCTCACCTTCGTCGTAATCTTCACAATCGTCTCCATCCAATAACTCCGGTATCAGATCCGTCAATGATCTTTGGTCCACCATCGAGTCAAAACTCCCCAACACACTCCGGTCTTGAAGATCCTCCGTCATCTCGAAGCTCCCGAATTCATCCCGGCCGATACGATCCACGGGTTGGATTCCTATTTCATCTCCGTTGTTAAACCCATTCAACTTGATGTCAATACTGGTAGCGTCCTTTCGAGGTCGGATCTCCACCGGGAAGGATCGAGGAGTAAGAACAGGTTGGGGAACCTTTATAGCAGTAGGTATGGCCGAAGGATGAATCCCGACGGATATTGATCTGATCATATGACGTGGTGGAGGTGGAGGGAGGAAAGGTGAAGGGGGCATGTTTGGTTTTCCGATTCACGATATGAACTCTTGTGGTAATGAGAGTCGTGTTCAGTTGAAAATATCTTCGGTATATTCGAGGTTTGAATGGAATTGAAGTTCGACTGGAATTGAGAGAAAAAAGTGTAGGTCCGGAGTAACTTTGGAGATGGGTACGAAAAAGGAGGACGAGATGACACCCCCAATTTTGTGTCAATTGTTCGGGAAGAACTCTGGTCCTCAGTGAAAGAAAGAGGAGAGAGAACGAACAGGAAGAGGAATACAGAGGGATGAATGAGAAAAAAGTGGTACAGTAAGGTAAAGGATGAGAAAGAAAGAAAGAAAGAAAAAGTAGCACCAGGCCGTAATGAACGTGTAAAATATCTGACTAGCAGAATTAACGATATCTTCTAATCCTAAAATCTAGGATCAGTAAGGAGGTAAAGGAGGTTAAGAAAAGGAATGAAAGAAATGAAGAAGAGAAGAATCGAAAGAGAGATAGATAGTAAGATGAAAAGATGTTTAGTGTTCGACCAACATTGATTGAACGGATAGGTGAATTCGGAAAAAGATGCATTGGGTATTCTTTTGTATTCTCTTGCGGTATGTGCTTTGTTCGATATGTATAGAATGAGAAAGTATATGGAACACATTGAAATCTTGGAATCTTGAACACGGAAAAGTAACAAGGCGAGTAGTGGGTTCAATTCTCTTTCCGGGAAACCCGGATTCGGATAACGTACTGTACGAACGATATCCAATGCGTCATGGGTCATGGTTCTTGCTTCATGCGATCGACGATTTCAGACTTTTCAATGAGGATGTCAAGGTTGGGATAGGAAAGTACGACGAGTACATTAGATGAATGAATGAGAAGTATAAGCAATCCAATCATATACCATATACATATTCTTCCACATGACATGATTGATCCTTCTTGAAAGTGAAAACGTATATTTTGTAGATGATCTATGAAGTCTTATAGATCACTATTCTACAATGTCGCCTTATCAAGTTCAGATCGTGTTGTCGGGACTGAAATATCTTCTGAATCCTCAAACGATCGAAGACCTCGTAAACCCCAACGAGAAAGCATAGCTTTATCTTGATCCCAACCACTACAGGGAGTGGTGAGCATGGTTTCACCGGTGAAAATGGCGTTGGCGCCTGCCATGAATGCCTGTGAGTCAGCATATGGGGACGAGGTAGACAATGACAGTAAAGCAGTATAGTGATCCGAAGAGGTAGACAACGGATTGATATTGATCATAAGGGCAAGAAGAGACAAGAAGGTTACCAGAATGGGTTGAGGCCGGAATATCACTGAAAGAGTCATCATGTGGGGAGATTACAGGGTAGTTCGAGAATCAGCAAAGGGAGGAATGGGAAGAAGAGGTCAGCAAATTGTAGATAGGACACTGACCATAGCTTGTTCCGTCTCTGAAAAGGTGTGACGCCCAGCAGCCAAACGTATGATCGTGGTAGGCAAGACCATTCGAGCCGTGGCAATGGTACGGAGAACAGTTTGGACAGAAACAGGCTATTTCATCAGTCTTCATACTTCTTCTCCACAAGTCACCAAACTCACATCGTTCTTCTCTAAAGGGGTACCTTCGATAGGGACCAGAGTATTCACTGGGAATGATTCAGGATGTTCAGATAGCCTAGCCATTAGTGAGTCATCTATCTCAACATGGATGAACTTACGTGGATAACTCATGAATCAATCCCACTCGATCTTCATCTTTCTCACCGAGACCAAGGATGCCCCCGGAACAAACTGATATACCAGCTTGACGAACCGCTTCGATGGTTGATATTCTATCGTCGTATGTACGAGTGGTGATGACCTTCTCATCAGCTCATGCCATCTGTCTGAGTGACCTCATTCACCTCTGGATAGAACTCGCGAGAAGTATCGAGATTGTGGTTGTAGGCGCTCAATCCAGCCTCTTTCAATCGCTTAGCTTGTTCAGGAGATAGCATTCCTAGTGTTGTGCAGACTGTATGTCAATCAATACTCATAACTCAGGAAAAGTCTCGATGACAGGGACGAAACTGGTGTGAATTGAAGCTCACCTTCCATCCCCATCCCTCGCACTTCCTTGACCATAGTTAAAATCTTTTCAAAGCCTGATTTTCTCCCCGCCAGATCACGCCAAGCCGCACCCATGCAGAAGCGTGTGGAACCGTTCTCTTTAGCTTTACGCGCAGCAGCCAGTACAGGTTCAATATCCACCAGTCGTGATGCTTTCGTAGGGGTTTTGTAAGAAGATGATTGAGAGCAGTATTTGCAGTCTTCGGTACAACCACCAGCTGGACAGTCAGCTTTGGATCTCATACAACTCAACCTGATGAAGAGCTCACTTTTGATGTTCATCAGAGTACATAATTGGATTCTAGATGGGTCATGATGCATCCTGTGTACGGTTGCCTATGTAATCAGCTACACTGCTTGTTCTAATCCATATCTAAAGACTAGCGTGGCATGAGAACCGACACGTAGCATTGATGACATAACAAGAAGACGATAAGGAAGGACAGCTCACTGCACGAAAGATGATCTCCATCAGAGGACCATCAAATATATCTTGTATCTCCCTCTTGGTCCAATCACGTCTCACCGCTCCATCCTCTGGCTTTGGGGGTCTGAAAGAAGGAGGGTCCACAGCAGCGGCATGTCCCCTCACGTTTCTCAGAACAGGTACTGCGAGACGAGCCCGAGGGAGAGTGTAGAGTACTCGAGGAAGAGTGGCCGTCATAAGAGAGGTAGATAAGAGTAATGACAATGTGGAGATGTGGAGGATGGAATGCGGATGGGGAGGACGGATGGCCGTGAAGGGTGGGGGTAGACGGGATCAAATTCCCCCACGGGCACCCAATGTGGCAGTGTGGCACATCGTATTCTACTCGTAGCGTCGCACCGGTCATCCAATAAGAGAAAACGCTTCCGTCATCAGAGCCTAAAATCCTGCAACAATCAATCTCCTCACAATGTTCTCCTTGCTATAGGGGTGTTCACCATCCTTGCCTTGTACAAAGCAGAACAGGACAGATATGTTGAACTCCATGTCATGGTGATGACCAGCATCCCATACAATCAGTCCTCTCTCATGCCGGGTAGTTCTTCTGTCATGAATCACACCATCACGTGTTCCTTGTTGCGCAAAACAAGTTCAACCTCCACTTTCGTGTTTCAACATTTCACCTCTGCTCTCATGCCTGTCAGGCATGAACTCCAAGTATCATTTTAGTATGTCGGTGCTTAGCTCCCATGCCTGCAAGGCATAAGTCCCCAGTAATTCTCTAGTCTCTACTTCCTCTGTTCTAATGCCTGCTAAGGCATAATCTCTCAGTCTCTTGTCCTCGCAGCCCTTCTATGTTCTGCATAGTTCCTCATCGACCACCTTGGACAAAGTCGAGCGACTTCCGGCGCATCCCGTAGGATGTCATAGTAGGACGTAGGTAAACGCAGATATGGCATCGTAGGATATCAGTGGTTATTGGTGGGATGCAAGGCAATGCATGCAGGACAGTGCAGAACGGTTCAGGGCGCTCGTATTCCGCAGGTCTGCACGAGCCTCTTGGAAAAGGCTGATTTGTCTATATAAACCCTATCTTGTACTTTGTAGTCTTCTTTAGTTCTTGATCAAAAGTCATTTCCATTGCCACCCTTTTGGAGTCCAATCCATTCCAGTCCAGTCCAGTCCAGTCCATTCCAGTTCCCTCTAGTCTTGTCAGACAAGCCAGAGACATTCCTTGGGTCACAGTCCCATTCCTTGTTGGACTCAATCTTGTTATTTTAAGTATATTCCTTGTCACTCCTAGTCCTTGTCCCCTTGTCCTTTGTCCTCTGTCCCAGGGTGGGCAGTATCCTTGACATCTTCATTGCTTTCAGAAGAGCTAAGATCTACCAGGTGCCGCCTGAAACAACTACCGGTCAGTAACACAGTATGCAGTCACTCTCAACAACGGAATCCATGTAGTCCGTGTCATGCAGAGCTGTGACATGGACCTAGCCGTGGTTGCGGGTTTTTGTCACGAGGACCAACTAACCAGCATTGGCTTGATATAACAGTGCCCAACGTGACAGTGTTGTTAACCACTGTGACGAAAAGGCCTATTAATCAGCGGTTAACCCTACCGCCGATCGCTGGTTAAATACCCTTCCCCGACTTTCGCTCGACTTGTCACACACTTTGTGACAGTTTTACCGGAAAACATTGCGGCGGGGAACAGGTGTCAGCATGCTTCCATGTAGTAAGAGCAGCCTCCACCGCTGCAAACATGGGACTTCAATGACTTTTGTATTGTTAGCCGATAGGATCGGCCGTCCTGCAATGCATGCTCTTTTCCCCCTCTGCATAATCATCTGATTATCAGCAAACAGTTTTTCAGCTTATTTGTGAGAGAGTAAGGGATAGGAAGAATTAACCTCTCTACCTCCTCAGGATCACCCTCAAACAACTGCCACAATCCTTTTGATAAATGATTGTCCTCAAAACAGGTTCAGATTTTTGGGGACATTTCAAGTGTTGTTAGTGTATCTTCCACCCATCCAAGATATTCCTCACCCGTCTTATTCAAGGTTCCGTTTGTCCAGGGTAAAGTCAGAATACCATCTACTGTGTTCACTGGCATCTGATATAGGGTCCTGTCATGAATCACAAGTATCAGTTTCCTCATGTTTTAGTTCTGCTCTGATGCCTTTGAGGCAAGAGACCTGAACCTTTAGTTAGTTATGTTATTCTCAGTTATGATGCCTGGTATGGCATGAGACCCAAGACTTCAGTACAGTTGGATTTAAGGCAAGCGTATGTTTCACGACGTGATGCGTGCTTTCTTGTGCAGTCCACAGCGCATTACACGCAGCACGCCAAGAATAGTGTGCAGTCTGTCTTTGTTAGTTAGAAAATGATAGGTACGCCGAGGATTGCGGTGTTTTCCTATGCAGGACGGTTCAGCCTGGTAGAAAGCCTGATTTGTCTATATAAACCCTACTTAGTACTTTGTAGTCTTCTTTAGTTCTTGATCAAAAGTCATTTCCATTGCCACCCTTTCTTTGAGTCCAGTCCAGCCCAGTTACAGTTACAGTCCAAGTCCTTCCTAGTCTTGTTAGACAAGCCAGAGACATTCCTTGGGTCACAGTCCCATTCCTTGTTGGACTCAGTCTTGTTATCCTAAGTATATTGCTTGTCACTCCTAGTCCAAATCTCCTTGTCCTTTGTCCTCTGTCCCAGGGTGGGCAGTATCCTTGACAGGTCCCTGCTAGATTGTAACGTGTCACAAACCACGTTGTGTCACGAACCATGTCGTGACATCCCTGACAACTACCATCACCGACCCTCCTTTCACTATCACCGAACCACTATCCACCACCATCCCGAACCACTGAGACCAACTACGACGAAGTGACGAGAACCTAGGGATTATTAGTCACAACAACCCCGACCAACGGAGAACTACGGCGAAGTTAGGGGAAGGAAACCGAGGGAGAGTGCAGTAGGGGAAGTTAGGCGAAGTTAGTCGGAGTAGGATACCGGGGATATGGCGAGGTACGGCGAAGTTGAACGAAGGGGACGGAGCGCGAGGCTGTACAGGGGTTGAGGGACGTTCTATGAGAAGAGAGGGGAAGTATAGATAGTTTACAGATCGCTGAACTTCTTCAGTGATCCTTGATTGTTGTCAGTAGCGAGAGATATATTCAGTAGCTACAACCATCAAGTTAGGGAGAGCTACCACCGAGCAGTTCAACGCACTACGGCGAAGTTAGCCGCAGTTCATCGACGATCATCTTATCATTTACCACTCGATGTATTACTACGGCGAAGTTAGCCGTAGCTCCTCGACGAGTACCCTGTCCTAGTGAGACATCGACGCCCCAGTACGACGTAGTTAGCCGAGGTTTGTCGACCGTCGGTCAGTAGATGTATAGTGTACAGGGAGTACACCAGTGCATTCTCAGTGCCATCTTGTATATAGTCTTCTTCAATCTCTCACTTGTTTTCTTCCGTTCCTTCCCCACACTCACTTCATTGTAATTCCTTCTCTACTGTCTGTATAGACTCTCTCGACCTTCCTTTCTTCCATATGTTCAGATCGGTACGTACATAGACTTGTTATTTAGTAGTAGTATAGTCACTTTCTTGTAGAAGTTCTTCGATGTCGACCTCGAATTGTGAGAACATTTGATCCTCTCGAAGACTGAAATGCAGATAAAGGGAGCCGGTTCTGCAGAAGAGGGGATCACTTCTTCTGTTGTACTTTCACTCTTCTTTGGTTTCTAGACACATTTGCCACTCACTTCTTCTATCCTCATGTGCATCATCACCTAACTCCTTAGGTGCTGATCACACATCTCATCTCTCATCACCTTTCCTCTTCCATTGCCCATTCATCATACTTGCTATCATCATCATCACCTCTACCTACCTTTGACACCATCTCAACTGTCTTCGATATCATCCACCCACCTACCCTTCAACCACATCTCATCCTCATACAGATACAGATACTGACCTTAGACGTTTGTAGAGTTGACCTTCACTGACGGATATTATATTGTTCGGGCGAGTCAGGTATCCATACAATACCGGGCACCCGACAGTAGAGAAGAAGAAACGACGATTGTGACATAGGCGGAGTTAGTCAAAGGAGGAGAAGGATAGCCGGGGACTCGGGGAAGTTGGATGAAGTGTGTTGAAGTACGTCTAAGTGCGAGAGGGTTGGACAAACATCTAGGAGGAGTAGATAATATTAGCTGAGGAGATCGCTGAAGTTCTTCAGCAATCCTTGATTGTTGTCAGTAGTGAAAGATTGATAGAGATAGCTATATTCAAATCGAGATACATCGCCATCAAAGAAAACCCTAGTTGGAGCAACTACGTCAAAGTATGTCGTAGATACACCCCTTTCGACGTCTGCGCCCTCTTGGTTGAGTGAGACATCAAAGCCGAAGTGTCAAGTTAGCCGAGGTTCCTCCACCGTCGGTCCGTTAGAGAAAAGTTATTCGACAGCCGTGACATAACGGTACTGGAAACACGACGACTAAGTTGCAGGTTGGGTCAAACTCGATGGAAGCCTTGTAGAAATCTATGTGTCTCTGGTGCTATGTGATGGATTGTGTCTCCTCTGCAATCGATGTAGCCAAATAATGATATTGGAGAATCAGCAAAGTTGGTACTTTGCTGATTGTACTATATACTGTCTACAGGTATCCGTGTCTCCTCTCCTTCCCTGCTGCAAGCGTCTATGTACATACCCGGACAGGTGAAAAACCGCTTTGAGCAAACCCAGTTGGGAAATCTCGAAAGGGGAAAACCCATCCCTACCTAATTGCAGCACTGCCTCCCTTTCTGGATCTTCTCTATCCTAATCCGTCGAACTCGATGGAGTTCGCTCGATTCGTTGTTGCCCCGTAACATAGATCTCCAAAGCTCTGTAAGTTCTGTATGTGCCTCCAAGAGTTGAACTGTCGCACCCGGTACATGAAGCGTGATCAGCTCCGGTTGGTAGAGTGATACTGAAGCTTTAAGAACGGTTGACATATGGTTCAGGGTCTGGGAGTCCTGTCATGATTTGTTGGGTTATGTAGGAAATTAGAGTTTCATGATACCCAACCCCCTGGTGACAGACTTTTGTTAGCTCTTTGAGTATGTCAGATGGCGCTTCAGTTGCGGGTCGGGGAAATCCCATCAATTGAGGAGCTCCTCCAGCTCTGTCAGGAGCGTTGGCGTGCCTCAATTGATCATTAAGATGCACTATACGCGCACACTCCCGTTCCATACATGTTTCAGTCTTAGACAACATTGATGTCAAGGTTGCTATCACTTGGCATGTATCTAAGCCAGAAGCGGCTTCATCTCGTTTGATGAACTCCCCATTATGGGGCGGATAGTGGTAACAGCCACCCATAAACGTTCCCAATTGTTCTGTTAAACTTCCCAGGTCCCTGAGGGTTTCAGAAAGAACATTTGAAGGTCGAGTGATCCTCTCTGAGTAGGCTTCATACAGATACATAAAGGTTTCCAAGTTGCTTGCCCTCCTGGACATATCTGTAGAGAAATTTTTAGAGTGACGGACCCAATAAGTATGATTACGAATTCTAGGATGTTGCACCAACTTCAGGGATGCACGGTCTTGTCGAAAGGGACTCATGTTTGCCAATTTGCGAAGGAAGGAGTTGGACACCCGGGAGACCAATGATTGGTGATTGCAAGTAAGTTTCAGGGCGGAGTGTTGACATGGAAAGTGGTCTGACCCTGTCAGTTGTAAGAAAGCTCTTAAAGCTTCAGGATTCACATGGCTTAGGTCAATGCATGACAAGATGTTATTTGCCAGAACTGGACCATAAATAGTGGCGTCCTCATCTTCAGAATTCAAAAGCTCGTTCAATCCCAATATCACTGAGCCTGAAGAGATCTTGTCAAAGCCGGGTGTCAGGACCAGACGTTGAAAATAGTCTGCGTCTATGAGCTATGGCTATAGGGCCTCGTAGGGAACAAACCTAGTGATGTAGTTTATAGTCAAGTGATGTAGTGGATCGAAGAGACTATAAGTCGATGAGATCAAGTGGCAAAAGATTTGCTAAGTGACGAGAAAATACATTCGACAAGACATCTACGAAAAAGGGATGTTTCTATATACTAAAATGGGAGCGGAGTGATACCGAATCTACGGAGTAAATGTGGAAAGCGATATGGGGTGTAAGAGCGAAGGAAGACGGAGATAGATGAGGGACACGGAGATGAAGAAAAAGTAAAGCATGGTAAAGAAGTAGCGATTAGGTAGGACAGGAGAACGGAGGACGCCGTAGCGGGATTAGTGAGACGGGGACGGGAACGGGTAGGCGGAGTACGACTTCTGCGTACGACTCTTGAGGAACCCGTCTAGGGGTACCCGTGATCCTGACATTACTCTCCCCCTTCGGTAGACGTCGTCTCGACGTCGTCTAGTCTTGTAGAAAAACAAAATTCTACTAAATCGAAAGTGGCATGTGGCCCTTTTTATCGGAAATGATGGTAGTGAGGACAGTAATGATGGTGGTGAGGGCGCATGTTGTGATCGAGCCAACACCCTACATTATGACGTGTAATTCAATATCACACTGTCTGATCTCGAGATCCACTTTCCTGTATCCTCTTCTCTTCTTCTTCCTTTTCCCTCATCACTTTCTTTTGCTAACATCCTTGAGTTTTTTGCTGCGAACCTCATCTAGACTCTCTATCTCCTGATTTACCATGTCTGACACCGTCAGTGACGATCGTCGTCCCCCGTTTCCTCCTCGTGCTCCTGTGAGAACTTTCCTAAAAGCGCTATTTCATGGCTGACGATATTCTTTTCGGTGGTAGGTTTCGGGGCCAAATGATTTACGACAAGGGGCTTCCGAGAATGAGAATGCTCCGCCTCCGCCCTCGGAAACCGGTGATCGCAGTCCTCTGCGGGGTGAGAACAATCCCGATCCCAGGACCCCGTTTGCCGGCGTGCCCGTGCAACATCCCGCGGAAGCTGATCCAATTCCGGGGTCAAAGGTCGCCTATCGAACTCCATTGGCGCGAGCTGCGGGGAGGGGGCTTTCAGATTCCGTTGGGGCTCCTTACATTGAGGATGGCGAGGTTATTGTTCCGAAAGAAGGGGGTCATCAGAACGCGTATAACGATGTCGAAATCGTTCCAATTACCACAGAAAGTCCAACTGCCCAGGTAAGCTTCCTCTCAAGCCCCTTTCCGAAACGCTAAATGGGGTAGGGGTTTCTAAAGTACCTCGAAGCGTGGTCCGATTTGAAAGCCGCGTCAACCAAGGAGAAGGTCAAACCGATTATAGACCTGTTGAAAACGAAAGGCGAAATTATCGGTAGATTGGCTAAACCATGCTCTAATTGTTCGGACATGCTAAAGGAGCGAAAGGGTAGGTGGTCCTCGAAGATGAACAAGTGGCACTGCCTAGTCCCAATTGTAAGGTTCTCGGGTTCTCGTAAAGTGTGGGTCGCCGGCCAGTAAGTCATTACGCATTCTCGGTGAGGGGTAGTCGCTGAGCGGAAAGTTGCTTTTGGTGCCTCATTGATAGGGGCACCTGTAATCTATGTGTGGACTCCCGCGTTGGACCTCGGTCCCAGTTGAAACTCTCGATGGCGCAATTCTCTGCTCTCTTTCCCCATCTCGATTCGGCTTTGGCCCATTTGGCCGAAGCAGGCCATCATCTACATCAGCCGGCCAATCGCGATTTTGAACATGTGGATATTGCGTATGCTATGGTGGAGAAAGTAGCTCTAGTAGGCTATTATATTTCCGGGATGGGCTTTCCGCTAACAAAGTAGGCCGTTGACGGAGCAAAAATCCAAGGTGAGGATAAGCGAGTTCCCGGTCGTGCTTTCGGAGAGTGGTCGTCGTATTATCTAGATGACGATATCGCAGTCGGATCGTGGCAATTTGAGCCTCCCCGACCGGCTGCCAAGAGAACCGTTTCCCCCTTGCCCGCAGGGACGTCGTCTACTCCCAGGGCAAAGAAAGCGAAGACGAGAAAGGGAAAGGCCCGTGAGGATTCTCCTCACACAGATGACGATGGGCTAGTACGATGGGAGTCCCCCGAATAGTCTGTTGGATTGGCGGGGTGTGTGTATAATGAAATCTATTTTGGAGAAACGAATTTGTAGAGTATCTAAAAGATTTTGTGAAACATGTGATCCCTTTTCTTGTCTTGTCGAAGTATGTTTGATTCTAGGTGTTTCCGGAAACCTAATAGGTTTCCGAAAACCGCGACCGTTCGGTCGGTTTTCTTTGTCTCTTTGCCGGAAGAATGGGAACGAAATCCTCGTTCACATCGTCGGCAACGGCTCTCCGCATTTCGCAAAGCTTCAAGTATTCCTTGACTTTGGGATTATCACTAATCGAATCCATGGGTTGCCAAGTAGCTTCTTCTACTGGGTAGCCAACCCATTTGATTTTCAGTTGAACCTCCTTCTTTCCTTTTCCGGAGACTCTAATTGTTCTTTTCGCAAGGACCTTATCGATTTCGTAAGTGTCCTTCTCAGAATCCTGGGGTTCTTCTCGTAATGCGACCATCGCTGGCTGCGGATTCTGAATTTCCCCTTGAACTTTTGATAATAGCTTCACATTGAAAACCGAATGGATACCATTCGCGATCATATGTGGGGGTAAATCAAGTTTATAAGCATTGTCGTTGATTTTCTTTAGAACCTTGAAGGGACCGATGTATTTGTTATCCAATTTCTTCATGGGCCTCAAGGTTCTGAGGTTCCTGCTGTCTATCCAAACCTTCTCCCCCTTCTCGAAACTAGCTATCCTTCTCCCTTTGTCGTACTGATGTTTATACGATTTCTGAGCTTTCCGAAGATTTTCCTTGAGCCTTTCCTGTAATCTTCCTAGGGCACTAACACGTGCGATAGCTGGTGGAGAGGGTGAGTCGGTGGCCTTGTCAAAAATTGGCTGCATCATGTCGGTTCGGTATTCCCTCCCTGAGTAAGCAGAAAGAGGGGACATCTGGATTGAGCTATGGTAGTTCGTGTTGTAGCAGAGTTCTGCAAAATGTAAAAGCGAACTCCAGTTGTCTTGTTCCGTATTGACGTATACGCGAAGGTATTGTTCAAGCCATTGATTGATTCGCTCTGTTTGGCCGTCGGTTTGAGGGTGATAGGCGGTTGAATACCTCAAATCTGTTCCCAATAATGTAGTTAAGGTTTTCCAAAACCTGGAAACAAATATGCTACCGCGGTCCGAGACAATCGAATCAGGGATCCCGAATTTGGTATAGAACTTTTCAATAAATAGTTCTGCGAAATCTTCTGCCGACAGTGTGGTAACCGTAGGTATGAAGACTGCCATCTTTGTTAGACGGTCTACTACCACCAGTATGGCATTGAAATTCTTTGAGCGTGGGAGGGGACCGATAAAGTCGCAAGTGATTTCCGACCAGGGGGCTCCGGGGACGTCGAGTGGAATGAGTAAACCGGCGGGGGCTTGTCGTCTTGCTTTTGTACGTTGACATACTTCGCATTCTTGACAATATTTCCGAATGTCCTCCTTCATTCCCGGCCACCACCAGTAGCGAATGATTCGCTTGTGTCACAAACCATGTCGTGACATCCCTGACAACCACCATCACCGACCCTCCTTTCACTATCACCGAACCACTATCCACCACCATCCCGAAGCACTGAGACCAACTACGACGAAGTTACGAGAACCTAGGGATTATTAGTCACAACAACCCCGACCAACGGAGAACTACGGCGAAGTTAGGGGAAGGAAACCGAGGGAGAGTGCAGTAGGGGAAGTTAGGCGAAGTTAGTCGGAGTAGGATACCGGGGATATGGCGAGGTACGGCGAAGTTGAACGAAGGGGACTGAGCGCGAGGCTGTACAGGGGTTGAGGGACGTTCTACGAGAAGAGAGGGGAAGTATAGATAGTTTACAGATCGCTGAACTTCTTCAGCGATCCTTGATTGTTGTCAGTAGTGAAAGACAGATAGAGATAGCTATATACAATCGAGATACATTGCCATCAGTAGAACAAAATCCCAGTTAGAGTAACTACGCCGAAGTACGCCGTAGTTACACTCCTTTCGACGTCTGCGCCCTCCTGGTTGGGTGAGACATCGAATTAGGACCACCAAGTTAGCCGAGGTTCGTCAACCGTCGGTCTATTGGACAGAAGTTATTCGACGGCCGTGACAGCTTGTATGTCGGCCTCCAACCTGTGTGTCCGGCGTGCTTAGAGCCATGCTCGTTCCTCAATATCTCTTCCCGATCCTCCTCCTCATCAACGCGAATAGTCTTCTTAGGTTCCCGGTCCATGGCTGACAATAATTGCTCGCTGGACAGGAGTTGTCGGTTATTGAACGGGTTTAGTTCGGAAGACAATGAGGACTGTTTACTATCTGACGGCTTGTAGTCCGCCCGGCGGGACAAAGCGTCTGGTCCTGACATAAAATACATTCGAATGTCAGGATCACGGGTACCCCTAGACGGGTTCCTCAAGAGTCGTACGCAGAAGTCGTACTCCGCCTACCCGTTCCCGTCCCCGTCTCACTAATCCCGCTACGGCGTCCTCCGTTCTCCTGTCCTACCTAATCGCTACTTCTTTACCATGCTTTACTTTTTCTTCATCTCCGTGTCCCTCATCTATCTCCGTCTTCCTTCGCTCTTACACCCCATATCGCTTTCCACATTTACTCCGTAGATTCGGTATCACTCCGCTCCCATTTTAGTATATAGAAACATCCCTTTTTCGTAGATGTCTTGTCGAATGTATTTTCTCGTCACTTAGCAAATCTTTTGCCACTTGATCTCATCGACTTATAGTCTCTTCGATCCACTACATCACTTGACTATAAACTACATCACTAGGTTTGTTCCCTACGAGGCCCTATAGCCATAGCTCATAGACGCAGACTATTTTCAACGTCTGGTCCTGACATAAAATACATTCGACCATACTCGTACCGGACAACACCTAGTTGATCTTCGACAACCCCTAGTCACATATAGACAATGTCAACTCCAAACTTGCCAACACCTTGTCGAGAAGCAAGTAGTAACACTCGGTATGAAGATAATG
Source organism: Tremella mesenterica DSM 1558 (assembly GCF_000271645.1). Classification (NCBI taxonomy): domain Eukaryota; kingdom Fungi; phylum Basidiomycota; class Tremellomycetes; order Tremellales; family Tremellaceae; genus Tremella; species Tremella mesenterica. Next base: position 271,901 of record NW_006711236.1, on the reverse strand, counting down.
CCTCTCAAGCAAATCTTCAAGAACTCCGCCAACTCCCACAAGAACTGAGAGAACTGTTTACTCAGTCACTAGAGGAAATTTCAGAACTTCGAGCTAGCCTTCAAGAGGTTGTATTGCTTCGCCAAGGCAAAAAAGAAACAGAGAACACCAAGGAGGTACCTACAATGCACAGGTCCGCTCCAGAGACTACTACTTCGGATCTCAATCACGATGAATCAAATTCAAATCCACCATTGCCTAATCTCAAACACCCCATATCGAAAAACATCTTCCCAAAGCACCTTGTAAACCATACTTTACCCATTCCAGAACCACCCCACCCCAATCCGACCCATAACATGAGAACTCCATTTTCTATGACAACATCCTCAGTCTTCTATCAACAGCCTCCCCTTTCTGAAATGGACACTCCGCACCCAGTTGATCACAATTTCAATTCCTACCAGGACTCGTTGTTTGTGGATATACACAAGTTGGATGTCAAAGCCCCTGAAACCTTTGCAGGAGAGCCCTCAAAGGTCGACGATTATGTGGCTCAAGTAAGATTGTATATGGCTATCAGAGGAGGGACAATAAGTGATAGAATAAAGGTATTGTGGGCAGCCGGATATCTTCGTGGTATTGCAGAAAAGTGGTGGCAAGCCTACTTTGCCAAATCAGAAAAGGAGCAGCCCCAGTGGATTTTCGACTTGGGCTTGTTCATAAAAGAAGTGTGCAAGATGTTTGGGGATCCGGACAGGCATCGCTATTCCCTACAACGCCTTAAAGAAATTCGACAAGTCAACTCGGCTTCCAATTACTACAGCTCCTTTCTCTCAGTAGCTGTCAATGTTAATTGGAATGACCAAGCACTGAAGGATGCTTTTGAATCAGGACTATCCCCAGAAATTCGCCTAGCCCTTGCATATCATGAAGTCCAACCCAAAACACTCAAAGACCTGGCAGATCAAGCCATTAGTCTCTATAGTCATCTTGAAGCGATAGAAGATTTTAGTGAAGAGGAACAAGATTTTGGAACAGGGGATTTGCGAGATGAGGAAGATAGCGAGACCAACTCGGAGACCCCTGATAGAATTCCAAATGAGTCCTCCCGGAGCTCTACAGATGAGGATCCAAATTCTTCAAGCTACTATGAAGACATCGATGACCCCCAGTCTGATGTCAATGAAGGGGAACCATTCTCGACATCCCTATCAAGCATTGGAGACAAGACTTCAAATCACAACCAGATTTTGACCTCCAAGACTACAGATCCGGGGGATACAGAAACAGAGGAGGCCATCTCAGGGAGATACTTGCACTTCTCCGCAATGATTAAAGAACCTCTACAATCAACGATACCTATCCCAGATTCTATCAAGCCCCTCCCAATTTTCACTACTCCCAACATAGTTTCCCAACAAGACCCCATAGTTTCTCAAGTCATGGTCGACAGTGGTGTAACAGTGGACTTAGAAGACGAAGGATCCCCAGTTTCTTTTGGACTTAGCCCTCTTAAAAAAGCCAAAGCAGAACTTCTCCTTTTTCCGGACAGTACTATACGCTTTCCGACGCAGGAGATTGGTTTTAAAATGCTACTTGGCGAAGGTCTTGACCCCTATGAGACTACCTTCACAGTCACCAAGATCTTCTGTTACCCCTTCGTCCTTGACTTTCCTTTTTTCAACAAGCCCATTCCCTTTATCGATTGGACAACAGAGAATTTGATGCCTCACATTTCAAATACCAATCACGCCTGTTGGTGTCCAATGACTGACAAAACCGTTTTGAAAAAGGTCACTCAGAAAATAGAGTCCTCAACCAATGATTTTTCGAACTACGTTCATTGGTTTGGTTATACCCTTGCAGGATACCAACCACCACACCAAGGAATATGGTCACACCATAATCGTTTCCTTACACCTCTCAACACGGACCATGTTTCTATCTTAGACAACTGGTCTTCGATTCTCTATAACCACTTGAAGAATCTCAATCGTACCAAATGGGAGTTCAAGTACCTCACAATGGATCCCAACTTGCCAAACTCTGATACCAAACCAATCAATTTGATGTTCAAAAGTATAGAGAACGTTATTCTTCACAGAGGGCCTGGAGGTGCTCTTATACATCCAAACCATATCATTCATTCGATTATCCACACTCGACACACCTATACAGCGGGTGACATGTATGTTCCCATCTCCTACAGACACTCTTTTGTTTTCGACCGCCTGTCACGAACTACGTCGCGACACCTCGATTACTCCACCAACAATGACCCTCCTTTGGCCATCAAAACCCCATCACGCCTTAACCTCTTTACTCTACACGTAACTCAGGACTTCTGACACCAAGTACGGCGAAGTTAGACGGAGTTAGGCTAAGTAGGAACAATGGGAGCAGAAGTACGGCGAAGTTAGACGGAGTTAGGCTAAGTAGGGACAATGGGAGCAGAAGTGCGTCGATGTTAGGCGGAGTTAGTCTAAGTAGGGACAATGGGAGCAGAAGTACGGCGAAGTTAGACGGAGTTAGGCTAAGTAGGGACAATGGGAGCAGAAGTGCGGCGATGTTAGGCGGAGTTAGTCGAAGGAGGAAGAGGATGGCCGAGGGCTCGGGGAAGTTGGACGAAGTGCGTTGAAGTACGTCAAAGCGCGAGAGGGTTGGATGAACGTCTAGGAGGAGTAGATAATATTAGCTGAGAAGATCGCTGAAGTTCTTCAGCGATCCTTGATTGTTGTCAGTAGTGAAAGACAGATAGAGATAGCTATAAATCAAGATACATCGCCATCAGTAGAACAAAACCCTAGTTAGAGTAACTACGCCGAAGTACGCCGTAGTTACACCCCTTTCGACGTCTGCGCCCTCCTGGTTGGGTGAGACATCGACTCAGAGCGTGAAGTTAGCCGAGGTTCGTCGACCGTCGGTCTATTAAGAAATAGTTGTTCGACGGCCGTTACAGTATCAAGGATCGCTCTTACCGACGACCCGTGCGAACCTCGGAGAAGTACAAAGATAATATGGAACCAGAAAGAAGAATTACACGAGGGATGAGTAGGGATGGAGACAGGATGGAGGAGAACGAGAGGAGAGCATTGGAGGAGCTTAGCAGAGCAATGGGGCAGGACCTTGGAGTGGAGGATAGTGTGGGGGGATCAATTCAAGGAGATGAGTTCGTTCCACCGGTGCCTTCTAACCCTCCTTCTCCTCCGTCTAATGCTCTCCCACCTGCGGGATCCCCACTTGGATCAGACCAAACCCCACGCCCAAGAGAAAACACTGGAAGTACGGCGAACTTGGGAGAAGAAGGAACACAAGGGGTGGTGTTGGCCTTGATGCAGATGGTGGCGAATATGAACAAAGACATGATGGAGGAGAGAAGGCGTAGGGAGGAATGGGAACAGAGAAGAGAAAGGGATACAGTGGGCGGGATTGCAGAAGGGATATCAGAAGGAGTGAGGTACGCCATGGGACGGCAAACTTCGGCGACCCCAAGCGTAGTGGGCGAACAACGGAAGGGGATAAAGCTACCTAACCCAGACCTCTGGAGAGGAGATCGGAACAAGTTAACCGCCTTTCTGTCTGAGTGCGACGTACATTTCGAATTGAACTCTCATCTTTTCCCCGACGACACTAAGAAAGTCTTTTTCATGATCTCTCATCTACGCGAAACACCTCTTCTTGCAGTGCAGCCTGATCTATCCAAAAGACCTCTTCCTGAGTACCTCACGACACACGATCAGTTCGTTAAGTACCTCAAGACTAACTTTGGTGATCCAGACGAAGAAGGAACTGCGGCCCGACAACTTAACGACCTCAAGCAAACCGGGTCTGCTTCGGACTACTTCTCCGCCTTCCAGCGACATGTTGCGATTCTTAAGTGGTCTGATGATGGAAACCTAGTTGACCGAGCCAAGAAAGGACTAAAATCGCACCTTCTAGATGAAATTGCAAGACACGGTAGATCGTTTGGGACTGTGAAAGAGCTATTGGAGTTTGTGATTCCCTTGGACAACCGCCTGTGGAGGAGACAAGTGGAGAAGGAGGCAGAGAGGAAAAGGGAAGGAGGGATAAGGACAACGACAGTGGTGGAAAGTCAGAGGACGGAGAAGAAAGAAGAGAAGAAATGGGAAAAGGGGCAACCTTCGGCGCAGGGTGGTGTCCAGGCGGCTATGATGTCGACGGTGGTAAAGAGTACACCTCCAAACATCGACGAAGTTCGCCGAAGATGGCCTAGGCCGAGCTCCGATCTGAGGGAGACAAGGAGGAAGGAGGGGAAGTGTACCGAGTGTGGTGAAGCAGGACATTGGCTGAAGGAATGCCCTGTAAGGGAGGCTAAGGTTAAGGTTGGACTGTTGCCTCCATGGGGGGAGAAGTTCGGAGAACGTGGTGGAGGATCGGGAGGGAACGCAGTACCTCTCGGACAGAGGAGGAACTTGAATGCGGTTGGAGGAGAAGTAGATTTGGAAGAGGACCAGGGAAAAGAAGAGGACCTGTCGCAGTAGGCGAGGCTCGGCGGGTCCGCCATATTCTCTCGGCCACCATTCCCAAACCCATAAAAGAAACACAGCTGATGGAGCCAGAGGATTGTGAATACAAAAATACACCACTCAGTACCCCTTGTTCATGCAATGTCGATAATCATCTCCTCATCCCTTCCGTTTCCAGAGATCAACCTAAATCGGACATTTTCATTAATGGAATAAAGCTAACTACGCTCTGGGACACTGGAGCTACTTGTTCATATATAAGCCCTAAGGCAGTAGCGAAGATAGGTGTAGAAAAGAGGCGATATCAGGTGAGCGTACCCGTTCACATGTTCGACGGCTCGGTGAGTGTCGCTGGACCCATCACCGAGTTTGTCGAAGTCGGATTTAGTTTGACGAAGGACGCCGAAGTGCGATCTGTTTGTCTCGATGTAACAACGCTCTGCGACGCAGATGTTGTGATAGGGTGGGATTGGATGAGGAAGGAAGGGGTTGTCCTTGATGGAAGAGACAACTCGGTGAAATTTCCCATCCCAACCTCACCAAGTGCGGCGAAGTTAGCGGCCATAGGGCTGCCGACTCTGACGGACGCGATAGACCTCCGCGGCGAAGATGAGCTTGAAGAGCTGAACCCGGAGGAACAAGACGAGTTGTTCCAGGTAGTTCCTGAACAATACCACCAGTACATTGACGTTTTTAATCCGAAGAAGGGAGGAGAGACCCTTCCCCCTTCAAGGTCCTACGATTTGAAGTTTGAGCTTAAGGAGGGGGCGAACCTTAAGGTCGCCTCCCTCTATGCTCAAGGAGAAGATCAGAGACGCGCGCTGAGAGACATACTAGATCGCGAAATCGCCGCTGGCCGAATTCGGGCAAGTAACTCGCCATACGGCTCACCAATGTTTATGATACCGAAGAAAGCCGAAGGACAATGGCGAATGGTCATCGACTATCGAAAACTGAACGAAGCGACCATACCAGATGCCTACCCTCTCCCTCTAATAGGTCAAATTACCGAAGAACTTGGAAAAGCAAGGTATTTCAGCAAACTAGATCTAATTGGAGCATACCAATTGTTGAGGGTGACAGAGGGACATGAACACCTGACGGCGTTCAGGACACAGTATGGTATGTTTGAATCTCTGGTTGTTCGTGATGGGCTGCGAAACGCCCCCGCGGTCTTCCAACACTTCCTAAATGAGGTGTTTAGAGAGCTACTAGGGAATGGAGTCGTGGTCTACATTGACGATATCCTCATTTATGGGAATACGTTGGAGGAATTACGAGGAACTACGGCGAAGGTCTTTGAGGTACTGCGGAAGGCGAGCCTGTACGTGAAAGCTAGTAAGTGCGAGTTCGAAAGAGATTCGGTGGTGTTTCTGGGTTTCGTGGTATCCTCTAAAGGTGTATCGGTGAACCCAGAATACATTGATGCCATCACTTCCTTCCCACGTCCTAAGAATCTACGAGAGTCAAGGGGATTCATTGGAGTTGTAAGCTATTACAGGCGCTTTGTCCCCAACTTCTCGAAGATTGCTAGACCTATCAATGACTTGACAAGGAAGGAGGTACCATTTGTATGGGGAGTCGAACAGGAGTCAGCCTTCAAAGAGTTGAAGGCTAGGATGTGTACTGCGCCGGTATTAGCCCATTTTGACCCTACATTGAAGACGATATTACAGACAGATGCGTCGTTCTTCGGCTGGGGGTTCATAATTTCGCAGATCAACACGGCTGGTCAAGAACACCCGGTAGCTATTGAGTCTGGTGCTTTCAACACAGCTCAGCTGAATTATACGGTAGGAGAAAAGGAGTTCCTCGCTGTAGTGGAGGGTTTCAGAAGAAGGAGACACTTATTATTGCAGGTAGAAACCACAGTACTTACCGACCATCTAAACCTTACCTACTGGATGGAGCCGAAACAACTCAGTCCTCGGCAAGGTAGGTGGGTAGAGGAGCTAGCTAACTTCAGGTTTAAAATGGTTTATCGGCCAGGAACCCAGGCAAGTCTTCCAGATGGATTATCTAGACGGGCGGACTATCATTCCGGGAAAGGAAGTACCATGGTACAAGAGAGCAACCTTATCCAAGGTCTGCCGAAGTTCGACGAAGTTGACGCCACCACGTCGGAGTTGCGTCACCTCCTTCGAGCATTGCAAGGGACAAGGGAGGTAAAGGAAAGTGATCTTGTGGACCCTATGGATCTAGTACTTGGAGTTCAGGAGGACGAAGACATAGAAGGGGTCAGAGAAGAATTATTAGGAGTCGTTTGCGCTGAGTGTTCTCATCCTACGTGTAACGATAACGTGCAGGAACCAGGATCAATCACCGAACTACGCCGTAGTTCGCGGTCTCCTCTAATCCTTCGTGGGGGGTGGAACTCAAGAGGTTTCCTCACATTCGACGATCGCATTTATGTGCCGAACTACGCCGATGCTCGACTAAAGATAATGAAGACGCGGCATGACTCGGTCCTAGCGGGTCACCCAGGCTCAGCGAAGACTCTCGAGCTAGTCCTACGGGACTACGTTTGGGTTGGAGTAAGGAAGGATGTTGAAGATTACATCGCTGGATGTGCGGTGTGTCAGAGAGCAAAGACTAACAGGCAGAGACCCCATGGAGAGCTTAAACCACTGGAAGTGGCTACGAAGCCATGGTCCAGCATTTCGATGGATTTCATTGAAGAGCTCCCGAATTCCCATGGATACAATTCCATCTTAGTAGTGGTGGACCGGTTGACCAAATGGGCCATTTTTATCCCGACTACGACGAAGTTAACCGCAGCTGGCCTATCCGAGTTGATAATGGACTATGTGGTAGCTCAGCATGGGCTACCAGAGAACATAGTGTCTGACAGGGGATCGAAGTTTACCTCGAAATTTTGGAAGAACTTGACCGATAGTCTCGGGATAAGACTACATCTCTCTACTGCATATCATCCGCAGACTGATGGACAGACTGAACGAACCAACCAATCCTTAGAGCTCTACCTTCGAATCTTCACTTCTTATCAGCAGAACGATTGGTCGAAGCTGCTTGCTCGAGCTAGCTTCGCCTACAACAACACCCATCATTCTGCGATAAATAAGACACCATTTTATGCGAACTATGGGTACCACCCTCGTTGGGCTGAAGAGATAAAGGCTAGCGAGGTCGAAGTGCCCGCTGCTACGGTGGTGGTAAAAGACTTGACTGAAATACACAAAGATTGTATCGAAGGAATTGAGAAAGCTAATGAGAAGTACGCCGAAGGATACAATAGGAAACACCGGACCACGCCGAACTTCGCAGAAGGAGACCTAGTGATGCTGTCGTTAGAGAATATTAAGACGAAGAGACCAATGAAGAAGTTAGATGTTAAACAAAGTGGGCCGTACAAGGTAGTACGGCAGGTAGGTTCTCATGCTTGTAAATTGGAATTACCAGGAACGATGGCAGGTATCCATGATGTATTCCATGTCTCCTTGCTCCGTCCTTATCACCCTCCAATATTTCCTGGTCAGCAAGCTGAGCCACCTGGCCCAGTAGAAGTAGACAATGTGGGAGAGTCTTGGGAGGTAAAGGATATTGTAGACTCTAGAGTAAATAAGAGATCAGGAAAGTTAGAGTACTTGGTGGAGTGGTTAGGTTACGAAGGAACAGACGACTCAGTATCATGGGAACCAGTGGAGAACGTCGATGGAGCTGATGACATATTGGCGAAGTTCCACGAACTTCACCCTACTAAGCCGAAGGAAGGGCGCCTGCGAAGGGCTAGGAGATAGAACGTACTGCATACAACATAGGATTACAGCTACGTACCGCTCACTTGTCCTTACTCTTACCCTTACCTTTTCCTTTTCCTTTCTCCTTCGATCTACTCGGTCCCGCGGGATTGGTATGGAGGCTACCGATGACCGAAGGTAGATCGAGAGTCTCAGACGGGAACGCAGTAGAGAGAGAAGCATTCCATGCCCGATTCATAGCCCCAAAGAAGTCACCGAAGTCCTGGACATCTCGAGCAGCTTGCATGCTCGGAGTCCTCCACAGAGAACGTATGGTCCGTAGACACTCGAAGGGAAGACTGAGGAGGTCGAGAGCAGTCTGGGCGGAAGCTGGGACACGAGAACTACTACGGCGACCTAACCAGTCAAGGGACGGTGGTGGCTCATACGCCATAGGAGTGACTAGGAAGGGGGTGTCGAACAGTCTTCGGCGAACATCGGCTATCTCAGTAAGGCTTCGGCGAGAGACGTCCGCTAACCTTGTCCTTGCTTCGTCGTCCAGAGCCTCAGTGTTGACTACATCTACTAACGCCGCAGTGAGATTGTTTAAAGCGTTAGCTTGACGAGAAGAGAAGTCAAGCAGGAGAGATGTATCATTTCGGGCGGCCTCGAGCTGAGTAGTGAGACCGAGGACGAGAGAACGATAAGTGGCGAATTCCTTTTCGTCCTCAGGAATACGGACGTCCAGGGAGATACGAGGGTGGACGAGGGACAACCGGGGAGCAGAGGGACCAGCACGCTGAGTATCTTCACCTTCCACATCACCATCATTGAAGGCAACCTCCTTCTCTTTAGATTTCCCTTTTGATTTCTTTAAAGAAGACTTCGGTGTCTTCTGGGAAGCAGAGGGAGGGGTGACGGGAGGGGCCGCCGAAGTGGCCGGAGGAACAGAAGGACGCCGACTTCGGGTGCTGTGAGCCGGAGGAGAAGCTACCACTGGAGAGGACGGACGTGGCGCCGAAGGACGAGAGGCCGAAGGACGGGAGGCCAAAGGAGCAGAGGCCGAAGGACGGCGAGAAGACGAAGGAGGAACAGCCGGGAGACGTGATGGGCCGGCCACAGGAGCGAAGGGCGACGGCGACGGAGGCGACGGGCGGAGGTCCGGCGAAGTACGGCGAACCGACCGGAGAGACGAAGGCGGTACCCGCGAACGGGGGACAGACGCTGGAGTCTGGGGAGGGGGGAGAGGAGAAGCGTCGAAGGGACGGGGCGGGATGTCCCGGGCAGAGGAAACGGGACAGAAGGAGCAGGGGCCAGACGTGCATGAAGCACAACGGAGGGCCTTGTTGTGTGGCCTGACTGCCTTGAGGCAGGGCCAGTTTGGACGATTATACGTGATAATCTCACGTCTACTAATTAGCAGGAGTAACTTCGGCGTAGTACGAATAGGTGGACTCACCGGCAACGATCACACGCTTCGTCAACACCAACCGCGATCCAACGACCAGGCTCGGACTTCATCTTCTCCCACAAGTACTCTTCTTCCCGCAGTGATCTCTTCACCCGTTTGGGCGAAGGCTCCCCTCTGGGAGAAGGGGGGGGGGCAGCGACGGGGGCGGCGGCAGCAGGACCGGCAGCGGCAGCAGGAGCGATGGCGGCGGCAGGGCGGGCGGCGGCAGCAGCGGCGGCAGCGGCGATGGCGTTGGGGGGGGGGAGAACCCCGGAAGAGGAAGAAGAAGAGGAAGAAGAAGAAGAGGAAGAAGAAGAAGAGGAGAGGGAACGGCGTCGTTTCTGGCCCACAATTTGAGCAGGGGGAGGGGCAGGAGCGGCTGCGAGTTAGCAATGTCTTGAAGAGCTAAAGAACAGATAAACAAGGCCAAGTTCGGCGAAGGTGTGAGAGGTTGGACGAAGAACTCACGCTCAGGACTATCTACGTTGTTGTCCTCTACACTAACCGCCACCATATCATCATCCGAGTGTTCCTCTAACTCGGTTTCACCCTCCGACACGATTCTATCATCCTCATCACTATAATCACCCCCTTTTCCTTCGAAGTCTGACTGATCGTCCGACTCCGAACCACTGAGCGACTCCTGGTCGGAGGAGGACGGAGACTCACCAGGACGAAAGGCGGGCGTCCTGCGGCGAGGGCTGGCGGCAGGAGGGGAAGCAGAGCGAGAACCAGGAGGAGGAGAACCAGAGGGAGAACCAGCGGGAGGACCGGCGGGAGGAGAAGCGGAGCGAGGAGGCGGGACATCGCCAGACGGCTCCCCCAAAGAGAGGGTGCCGAGGCCGAGGGAGGAGACTTGGCGAGATCTGTCGCCGAAGGAAACTGAACATCAGCCAAGTCCGGCGAAGTGAGGTAAGTGTCGAGGAATAACTCACGAGCAGACGACACCATACCACCAAAGTTCCTCATGGCGGCGAAAGGGTTAGAGGTGGGAGTAGGAGGGGCCATGACGTTAAAAATACTTAAAGAAATAAAAGATGATTCAAGGTAACAAATCTGTTTTCTAGGTAAGAGAGATAGAAAGTTTTGAAAGCAGATGGGAAAAAGAGAGAAGCTCGACGAACTGCTCAGTATTTAGTATAATCAAACCTAAACCCTCGTCGTCAACATGCAGCAAACTTCGCGTTTCATCAACAAAAGGCATCGCAGGGACGATCAAAATTCCCACGCTATAGTGTCTCATCTCAATATAAACGAGGGTTACTTCGACAAACAACGGTGTTGTTCGGCTGCCATTCAGGAAACGTGTCTCACCTACAAAAGACACAGGGCTTCTTACGGCAAACCTCGACGAAGTTAGGGGAGTCTCATTGTCGGGTTTTGGAGTGAAAGGAGGCCCAACTACGAAGTGCGGCGCAAAGAGCAGAAGGGTGAAGGATGGTCATGGGGAGGGAGAGAATGGGGGTACTACGCTGCTAAGTTCTCTTGACACGACAGAGGTGTAATCGCTCACGAGGACGTTCGCGGCTAAAGAAGGGGGCGACTGTCACGAACTACGTCGCGACACCTCGATTACTCCACCAACAATGACCCTCCTTTGGCCATCAAAACCCCATCACGCCTTAACCTCTTTACTCTACACGTAACTCAGGACTTCTGACACCAAGTACGGCGAAGTTAGACGGAGTTAGGCTAAGTAGGAACAATGGGAGCAGAAGTACGGCGAAGTTAGACGGAGTTAGGCTAAGTAGGGACAATGGGAGCAGAAGTGCGTCGATGTTAGGCGGAGTTAGTCTAAGTAGGGACAATGGGAGCAGAAGTACGGCGAAGTTAGACGGAGTTAGGCTAAGTAGGGACAATGGGAGCAGAAGTGCGGCGATGTTAGGCGGAGTTAGTCGAAGGAGGAAGAGGATGGCCGAGGGCTCGGGGAAGTTGGACGAAGTGCGTTGAAGTACGTCAAAGCGCGAGAGGGTTGGATGAACGTCTAGGAGGAGTAGATAATATTAGCTGAGAAGATCGCTGAAGTTCTTCAGCGATCCTTGATTGTTGTCAGTAGTGAAAGACAGATAGAGATAGCTATAAATCAAGATACATCGCCATCAGTAGAACAAAACCCTAGTTAGAGTAACTACGCCGAAGTACGCCGTAGTTACACCCCTTTCGACGTCTGCGCCCTCCTGGTTGGGTGAGACATCGACTCAGAGCGTGAAGTTAGCCGAGGTTCGTCGACCGTCGGTCTATTAAGAAATAGTTGTTCGACGGCCGTGACACCGCCCCTGGTTGGACGTCCGCGATGGGCCGTACTTTCTTGACATCATACATTCGTTCATCCTCTTGGCATCGATCCTTTTGGATTCGGGGACTTATGAAGCCGACGTCGGGACGACGTCTACCGAAGGGGGGGTGTAATGTCAGGATCACGGGTACCTGGTTACGGGAGTGTAGTAGTCGTACTTCTTTTACATTACCATGTCCTCTCCTACTACCCCTATTCCGTTTTCTCACACCACATGATACTTTTCCTCGATCCCCGTGTCTCATATCGATCTCCGTCTTACTTCGCTCTTCTACCCCATGTCCATTTCCGTCTTTACTCCGTTACATCGGTATCACCCCGTTCCCCTTTTCTATATAGATGCAGTCTATTTCCATAGTCCCCTTGTCGAATGTATTTTGTGTTCTTTAGTATTATCTTTTGCCACTCGATCTCAATAACCTTTCAGGTCTATTAGATCTTCTACATCAATAGGTTTGTGCCCTACGAGGCCTCTACAGCCATAGCACAAGTGACGCAGACTATCTACAACGTCTGGTCCTGACAACGAGCCTCATACCATCCAATTGTCCACAGGAGAGCTGCTAGATCATCCACGGTACCTGAGAGTGGACCCTTGAAGACATGTTCATATGACAACAACCTTAAGGCTAGGAGATTGTTGCGCTTCTGAGGGGTGAGAGGCCATTGTTTATGAGAGCAAATGTCTTCCAGATTGTCAGGACCAGACGTTGAAAATAGTCTGCGTCTAAGAGCTATGGCTATAGGGCCTCGTAGGGAACAAACCTAGTGATGTAGTTTATAGTCAAGTGATGTAGTGGATCGAAGAGACTATAAGTCGATGAGATTGAGTGGCAAAAGAATTGCTAAGTGACAAGAAAATACATTCGACAAGACATCTACGAAAAAGGGGTGTTTCTATATACTAAAAAGGGAGCGGAGTGATACCAAATCTACGGAGTAAATGTGGAAAGCGATATGGGGTGTAAGAGCGAAGGAAGACGGAGATAGATGAGGGACACGGAGATGAAGAAAAAGTATAGCATGGTAAAGAAGTAACGATTAGGTAGGACAGGAGAACGGAGGACGCCGTAGCGGGATTAGTGAGACGGGGACGGGAACGGGTAGGTGGAGTACGACTTCTGCGTACGACTCTTGAGGAACCCGTCTATAGGTACCCGTGATCCTGACACAGATGCTGTAGCTCTCCAGCGTACAATGGGTTGTCATCCAAACTTTCTTTGAGTTGTTCTTTGGAAGAGGGGCACTCACTATACCCCTGTTTGTCAGCATCAGAGTTGTCAATAATCTCTCTTTCAAGAGGTTAGGCTCCGGTTTTTGCAACTGATTTTGCCAAGCTGATGAAGGCCGTCAAGGTGTCAGGATCTTTGTTGACAGATTCAGCCCACTGTAATATCTCCTCAACAGCAGACTGCCGGGCCTGATAGTCTCTTCGATCATTTTTGTCTTTAAAAAGTTGTGCAAGACCCAATATGATTGCACCTGATTGAAGTTTTTCATAGCCCGGTAATTGAGAATATGGTGGATAAATGTACTCAGATATTGGATTCATTTGCTCCCTATAGCTCAGGAGCGTCATTCTTATCCTAGATGCCGTTTTCATCAATTCATCATGGTGAAACTCGTGTAATTTTACAGACGTCTCCATCATTTGGCCCAGGTGTTGTATGTAAGACAATAACCTCTCCAGATGCCCCAGGTTACGATGAGTCAATCCCAGGACCTCTAATGTACTCCCTATCATGCTGCCGTGGAAGGACATGAGTGGCTCTCTCTCTAGCGCATTGATGAGGTAGTTGGCTATGTCTCCCCTCAATGCCACCAGGTCAGAAGTTTCTTCCTCCGTGTCAGGTAAGACTGACTGAGACATGGTGATGTATTGAAGGCGATCAACACTGGTGGCAGCCATGTTGGTATAAGTTACTTAATACTTAAGATAGACTAAACTTTTCAGGTTTGCAAGATTGTTCTACAACCAGACCTGTACTGATGGAGGACTATGGCGTAGCGAATAAGTGGGTGGAAAAACTTTTTCCATGTCAGGTTTGATATACTGGTTGTAGGACGCCTTCCACGGGGCGGTGTGGGTCAAAATGGTCAACCCGCGTCATCGTCTTACCCGTTCGGGTGTTGACTTCTATGGTTTGGCCTTCCTATTAATGAGGGGAGGATATTCTCACACTTTGGATGTTCCATGACATCATGTTTAGATTCTCATATCCTACCAACTCCGGCCTGAGGTGGTTTGTCTACGAAGGCATTCTTTTCCCTGGTCAATCGAGAAGTAGTCTCAATCACATGAGTCGTACTAGTACATTCTCCCCTGCTGGTTTTCGCCAACGATCAGTCAATGTCTCCGTGAAATGGATGCATAATCTACATCTATCAATTCCAAATATGTTCGTTAGATCCTCCATTGATGCCATTGTCCGTGATATTAGGGATATGAGGTGAAGTGTCAAGATTGGCCAGGTCTGAGGTGAAATGGGGGGTCTTGAGTGAGGGCAAGATGATATAATTTATACAGATTGAACAGAAGAAATTGACCGCTGATATTGGATCAAAATATCCGCTCCTTTAGCTCCACCCTCCAAGACACTGCTCAGAATTCCTAACACGTCAGATGGCCCTCGAAACTCAGTTGCCGTGCCCGATGGTCCCAAACTTCCCCCGGAAGTTGATTGCACATGAACCGGCGGACGTGAAGCTTGACTGTTTGCATCTGAGAGTGCTGCAGCCATTAAAAGCATCCGACATGGATCATATGTCCTTGCAAACTCTGCAGTGAGCGAGGCCACTATGGCTGCTTCAGGCTGCCCCTGATCCAGGGCCAGTGCTTCGGGCCAACGTTGGGAATTCACCTTGGGATCGTAAGAGGGAAAATTATACGTTCTCTTACCATCTTTCATGACAAAGGTCCCAAGTACCGGTGGAACCTGTGACAGATCCATCAACACATGTGCCAGCTCTGGTGACTGGAAGGCTTCTCTGAGGCTCAACAATTCCTGAAGTTGACATAGTGCATCCAGGTTTCGGAACACCTCTCTCGATAATGTGTCTTGGTGTCGTTCAGTTAGTTCTCGGAGTTGTTCCCTCCCTGCAACGTGAACTTCTGACTGTCTTGCACCATTTTTGTTGCTCCATAGTTCTCTGAGTGACCTCAGAGTATTAGTAGCATATGACATGGATGCCCGACTGTTCGTTTTGCTTCCTCCATGGACACGATCCCAAGAAGTACCGAGGGATTTCCGATGAGATTCTGCCCATTGGAAAAAGACGGGTAGACTTGCAGAATTTTCGCTCAGCTTGTTAGCCAATTCGATGAGCGGACCTATGATTGTTTCTCGAGCTTGCTGCTTAGCACTCCCCTCCACGGATGCCGGTAGTAGACTACGCAGGGCATAAAGTATATTATCACGATCCATATGTTCGTGGCTCGGACATTCTGACGCGTCTCTGAGACCATCCTGGCCCAGACCGGTATACCCAGTCTTGAGTTTAGCATACTCCGTTAATATGTCGCCAATGATTCGAGCGGTATAGAACAAATTCTCCACCTCTTGAACGACTTGGAAGCAGGTCCGAAGGGCGAATTCAAGACGATCAAGTTCAGAGCTATATTTTTGGATACGGAGAGGATTCCGGCTCAGCTCGAGTAACCAACGAGTCCTAGTGTCCTCGTCCCTAACTGGGTCCCCCAATGGAGGTTTTGAGCTCGAGCTTGAATATTCGTCATCTTCGTCTATTCGTGCCACGTACAGTGGTAATTCCAAAGTTTCTGTGCTTGACGAGTCATTGGTCGAGGCGACAGTGGCCGCTTCTCCGGTAGATATACCACCGTTCTCACAAGTCTGTCGAAAAAAGTCGAGTGCCTCACGGAGACTCGGATAAAATGACCCTGATGGATCATAGGAAGGTGGAGAAGGAGAATCGGCAGGAGGTGGGGCATTCGTATCGTTGGGGGTGACAATTGCCTGTGCTCCCGTCCCCGACATGTCGAAGGTGGATAGTCGAAATTCAGTTCTGTGTGACGGATAGGATTAAGTGGTTGGTGGCGTTGAAGTTGACTGAATAACGATTGTTGGTGTAACGTCTTCCTGTCAGTTTTCTTATACCTCATACGAACCATGCCTTCCAAAGCGACATTGCCCGTTAGGCTATGTCTTCCAAAGTAAAGAGACAACTAATCGTCATACCCTAACCGTTCTCCGCTCCGCAAACCCCGGATATGATCATGGAGAAGTGGAGGTAGAAGGCGAAAGCGGTGTTGATATCTTCGGACGAAGCACCTACCATTTTGTTTTTATCCCTCTGAACTTGAATATCATCCATGGAAGAAAGGAGATGTACTTGGTCAAGCGGTGCCGTTGGACGCACTCCCATCTTTTTGGAAGGACGTTGTGAAGTGGAGGTCGGAGTTGGAGAGGAGCTACCTTACCTTACATAGTGGAGGTTAAGAGTATGTGAGTTTTCAGCGGAAGGTGAATGCAGTTAGAGTAGCTCGGGGATGACAGTTGGTCGGAGGATGGAAGGTGAGAACCAGGGGGGATGGTACGGGATTTATGATCGTTGGAGTGAGTGAGCTATGAGTACTGACGGACTTGATGGGGTATCAATAGGTGAGAAACGATCAGAGAGAGGCCGTGGGGTTTGATGCGACCGCAGAAAGACGTAGAGATGCGGCTTTGTCTCGGCCGGGGCCGTGTCGGTATGCGTGACTGTTTCCTATCTAGCTATGTCTTGTTGAGAGAAAAGAGAAGAGTGAAATCCGAAAGTCAACAAAGCTTCCAAGGGCAAAATATCGATCAGGTTCAACCATCAAACCCACGTGCTACTGACTGAAAATTCATCACCTTCACCACGTTCTCCCCCTTCCCTTTTCCCCATACTTTTCTCTTCCTTCCTTCCTTCCTTCCCTCTACCCCACCAAACCCTCCCTGTAACGACCTGTAGCCATACCGAGAGCACAGTCTCTTGGCACAGCTTTCATCTGTGTATGGCCACTCACACTTCCTCCCACCACGTCTACCGGTAGACGGACCGATCGTCCGACCAGTTGACGATCATGAAGGGTTGATGACTTTGTCAACATTTCTCTATCTTTCCTCCTTTGTATCTCATAACACGACTCCATCTCTCCCACCTTTCTCTTTCTCATCCCTCACGAGCCACCGATCAATTAATCATTCCCTTCTCAAAACCCCCACGACCTCCCCCTCGCAAACGCCGTCATACTACCCCGTGCAAACTCCTTTGACACCCTCAAACCTGCTCACTCCGACTTTAGATGATAGTTTCACACGCCGACGCACGTTCGTCTTGTATCCCCCTCCTATCTCTCTCCTTACCCTCTCATTCTCTGACTCTTGGCCGTCCTACCCCTCGTCAGCTCTAACGCGTCAAGAAAAAGGACGTTTGATACGCTATCGAAGAAAGTACTCCGACAGTTTGAACAGATATATATCACTCCACTGAGCCATCTAGTCGATACTTCATCTCCTCATAAATATCAAGATGACGACCCAAATAAACGCTGTACGACCTCCCTTGTCGCGTGGAAATTCTCTCAGTACCCCAGCTCTCAGTCCATCAGCCTCTACCGATGTCTCTCCCATTCTCTCTCAAATCGTCTCCCCGCCTCTCAACCCTAATGAATCACTTGATATAGATCTGCCTATCACTGCAGATGTAGCTCTACCAGAATGTTGGGGACACAGAGGGGTAAGTCAATCTGCAATGCTCTATCCCCCTATGGAGTGTAAGTGACGGTGACTGTTGCGAACTTTATGGATGATCTTTCTTTGATTTTGTGCACATGTCAGATCAGCGCTGATGACATCTGATCAGGCCTCGGCAACTTATCGTTTGTCACTCGTTTGATCGATGTTGTGATGATTGATGGTCAGCCGAGAATACCAAAGCGTCGTTCATAGAAGCCATCAAGGCCGGGGCTGATGGTTTGGAAACGGGTAAGTGGTTCAATCGCACCACCTCAGCTCCTATTGGATGTCAGGAACCAGCTAAGCGGTAGACATTCACGCTGCGCTTGACGACGTTCTGGTTCTCTTTCATGATCCCAATCTGGAACGTACCACCAATGGGAAAGGCAAAATCAATAATTTGCCATGGGATGGTGTCCTGGAGCAAGTTCGCACAACGAAAGCACCTCATCAACCTATCCCACTATTCCGTGAAGTGTTGGAAATCTTGGTCAACCCGGAGAATCGACATGTCAAGTTGAACGTGAGTTCGTTTACTTCTTCTCTTTCCTTTCCCCTCCACTCCATGTCTTCGGCGGACCAAGCAAGCCACCCTGATGCGGTCTCGCTGACATGCAGATCGACTGTAAAGTCGACACCGAACCAGTCCGTCTGTTCACACTTATGAAAGCTGTCATCGAGTCATTTCCCGGTTGGACTACCCTCATCGCTCCTCGCCTTATCCTTGGTATATGGCATGTAAGTCTTTCTTGTCATCAGACGCAACACTTTCCTTCTCACACACATTTTCAACGATAGATTATCCATCCTCTTTGCTTGAATATCCACAATGACGGCCAATGTTTGCTTCATATGGGTTCATTGTCATTACGGATGAGACAGCTGATGACCCCAGCCTCGATTCATAGAACCTGCAGCTACTATCCTTCCATTCCTTCCTCGATACGCAATCAGCATGTCCATACACGAAGCCCGTTCATACTTCTTACCTCACTGTCAAGGTCTTTCACTTCATTTCCCAGCTCTTGCCTCTGCAGATGGTCAAAGACTGTTGGAACAATGTCGTGATAGTGGCAAGGCGGTATGCGTGTGGACGGTGAATGATGAGGAAGAGATGAAAGAGTGTGTGAGATGGGGTGTACAAAGTGTCATCACGGATAAACCTGATTTGTGGCGTAAACTTCGGGCAGAGGTGAGTTCTGGACTTGAAATTTCTTTCAAACTTCCTTCCATATCAAACTACCCTTTCCTCCATGTCAATGTTTCCTACTTCTGTTACTCCCTCTTCCCTCACTCGTCACCTTCCATGTCCCTATTCATCGTCTCATATTATTTGTCCTTCTCATCATTCCTCCTTTCCAATCCACCGTCTCTTATTTGTTCTCATCTATTTCAAAGTGTGGGTGGACCATGCACTTGCCTTCATTTCTCGCACACCTCACTATGCAAAAGCAGGGATCTCAAGCTGATTCGCAGATCCTCGCAGATAGAGAAAAGGCTTTGGCTTTCTCATGGAAATCTGTTATTCGTCCATGGACCAAACGTCGTTATTGGGCTTTTGACCATTTGAACGAAGCTCGAAAAGAGACGGAATATCTCGAAAGTCATGCTGGTAAAATGTCAGATGTCGTCGTTCCTGATATCTCTCTAAGAGTTGCCAGACCAGCGGATGTTTTGTAATATCAGTGATCGATGGTGTCAAGACATACATGGTTGTTTTTTCGCATTCCATCGATAGTCACACACGTGGTCGATAGAGGGACGAAGCGGTGGTATCCGACTGGGCGAACACTCTGGTGGGGAAGGGGTCGGTTGGATGGAGCTCTCTTGTGTTTGATTGATACATTACGATTACGATTTTTACATGCATTATGACAACACGTATTTCCAATTTTTACATTTGTACAACTTGAAAGACGTACAAGTAAGTGGTATACAACTCAACGTTCCGACGGGGAATGAAATCTACCAATTGTTTTCCTTTACTATTTTTGCTGCTTCAAGGATGAACCTTCCTAAAATATCAACATCTCTTCTTTCCCATACCGTCCATTGCATTGTAGATTATAATCATAGGTAGTCTAAGTCGATTCTGACTGTATCTGACGTCTGACCCTGAGTCTAAAATCTAGGAATTGACACGTTGGATTCCGAGATAGGGTCGAAGAATGGAGGGATGAAAGATGAACGAGTATTATGTTGAGATAAGGATGAGGCCATACGAGACAAAGAAGGGAGAAAGAAAGAAGAGAAACTAACCTTCTTTATACCTCTGATCACCATTAGGTGCTTTTATATACATCCATCCTAATGAAGTATCACACGATGAGCAAAGAAGATCAGCGACTGTATGTGTTCCAGTTCTGTCTCATCAGCCACCTCTATCTCTTTCTATCTTTCAAGACCTGTATCATTGATTGGTGTTGAGACATCTCTCTTTCTTCTCAATCTCTCTGAATTTGTAAATTCTTGGTCTCCGTATCTACACATATCTTTTACACTAAATCACTACATCACCGTAATTCCATGTGTGGTATTTATGTATCTCCGTAGTTCTGAATCCCCGTCATCCTGTATCTCCGTAATTCCGCATTTTCGCATTTTGTGAATCAGATGTAGGATGGAGATGGATCAAATGAACAACTTGATGAGCAAGATTGATAGAAGAAAAGAAAAGAAGAGAAAAAGCTCACAATAATTTTCTTTCTTCTCTTTTACCCAAATTTGTATTGATGGTAGTGTTCATCAAACTACAAAGTAAGTTTTAGTCATTCTCTACTTTCATTTTTCATTCCTCCATCTCTGTCGGACGATTTCTCCCACCTCCTCTAAAAATTGGATTCAACATGTCCCGCTCAATCATCCCTATTCGGATGTTGGACAATAGGTTGGGATGGTTATACTATATGACTGTCCCTCATATGGATTGAGTTTCACTGAGGGTTTGAAAACATAAATCCCAATGAGAGGAAGTACTTTAGTCCGTGATATCCAACAAGAAGAGACGGTTTCCTAGAAGAAGAAAAAAAACAACTCACTAAGCTCGACCGGACCGACCGTTGAAAGCTTTGGAAACTAGTTCATCTTGTAATGCCTAATACATTCAGTCTTACTCTCATTCAACCGTGACTCTCAATCCAATGTCTTCCTCTCGACATCTGGCTCTCGGAACTTGAAAAGGCTGGATACCACATGATAAGTAGATTCTCATATGGACTTACCCCATATTGAAACAAGCGGGTAAACTTCCGTGAGAAAGGGGATGCTTGGGATGACCATGAGAAAAGGAAAACTCACGATGACTTCCGAGCAGTTTTGACAGCAGAAAACGGGTAGGTTGTCAGGTAGTATATGAGAGTCGAGAGATGATGTTGTGGTCGTTGTTTGTTTTACGGACGAGGACATGATGGATTTATGGAGTAATGTCTGGAAGATGTTGTACTTATGTACGAGTACTGTAGTTACAACGAGTAAGTACTACTCGTACAGTTGCAATGGTGCCAATGCCGAGTAAGTAAACCACGTGACATGTCCTTAGCTCCTGGAGCCCCATTTCACCGTCGCGGTTCCAGTGGCAAGTCGGTCATAGTCATAACTCAGATGAGCAAGTCTGAAGCATGGCTGAATGAAGGACAGACAGGACAGCAATAACATGTGACTTTTCCCTGTTTGTTCTTCATCAATGGTACGGCAGGAGAGTAAGCCATAGTATCACAGTCCCGAAGGAGTCAAAGGTGGCAACTACCTACAACATTCAATCGATCCCCCGCCCCTCACCCCCCAAAAACCCTCATCATCCCTGTCGATCGTCCGTCCATAGACACTCACACCGTCCACAGACACTCACAGTTAATCTCGAACCTAACTCTTAATCATCATTCACCCCTGGATATATCGATCCCTCCCCCGCAAGAGGCTGCATGCATATATTGTGCCGTCATGTACTTGTACCCGGGGATTGCAAAAGGTGGGAAAAGTGCCACATGCCACATCGGGTCTTCCAACAACATGACAACAACTCTCCTCACACTTTTGTCCCATTCACTAAGTACTTAATCTCCCCCTTTCCCTTACCCACAATGTCTGCAAAGTTGGATTTCGGTTCGATATCTGGTATATCCAGTAAAGCAAGTATGAAGCGTAAAGTGAGTTTTCACCTTTTGTCTTCTTCCTAGATCGCAACTAGAAAGAATCATTCGCTAACTCTCAGCAATCTAGTGTAGGTCTTCTCACTCCTACCATTTCTTATATCTCATATCTCACCCACCAATCATCTCTCATATACTCTTTTATCTATTTCAATGATACCAAATGATGAGCATGATAGGTCATACGGAGATTTCAAAAGTTGAGGAAAAGTAAGCAGGTAGAAGTTGACAACCTAGTCCCTACTCCAAGCATTGGGAAAGAATCAATCTCGGAACTCTTCAATAGCTCCACCTCTACCTACACCCCTTCCTTCCTCTTCTTCCCATCATCCTCTTAACTCTCAACATGCAGAAGAACATTCTCTTTATTCTCCGGATTCACCATACGCCGAATCAAGCTCGTCTCATACTCGAGATCATCAAAGAGAGAGAAGTACGAGTGTTTCGTATCTCTCCGGCGGGAGAGTCACCAGTTCTACTGCTTTCAAGAAAGATGGGAAAGACGATGGGAAAGGATCTATAAGAAGACCAGAAGATATGTTTAGAGTGGTTAAAGAACGTATGTTTGGTTGGAGTTATTTAATGGAATGGTATCAAGGGTTAGTATCTTCTTTACAACTTACCTCTTAACCCCCCTCCTTTCCCCCTTAATGTTCTTCACATTCTTCACATCTGCTGACTGTTCCAATGATTAGACCATCCTTCTACCCTTCAATCTTCTCCCATCTGTCCTGACAACATGCATACCTCCCTTGTGTGATCTCATATGCATCTCTCAGGAGATATTCAGGTTGGGAAACCGGAATGGTGAGAAACCCCGTTCTTGTCCAATTCAGATGCTATGAAAATTGCAGAGAGGAGGACAACTTGGAAAGTTTGAAAAAGAAGGATAGGGACTATGCACTAATGACAGCGACATTCACTGGTTCAACGCAGTCAAAATATCTCATTCTACTCTTGAACAATCTATAGGTCCAGGGAAAATGGATCAACGAGCCAGACACATGTTCGTCCTTGGGGCTTCTTTGGCAGCGTTATTCGATATAATCGCAGTGGATGATTTACTGAAAGGTTTACTCAAGACGATGGAAGAATGGGAGCAATGGTCAGAAGGAGGTTCTAAAGGTGTGAAAAGTATTTTTAGGGGACAAAAAAGTGGGAAACGATCTGGAGGAATGGGTGAAATGGGTTCGGGGGATCATGAGAGTTTTTTGTTGCCTATCAATCTGGTCAGTCTTAGTCTTCTCTCTCTAATCTCTTAGATCAAATTTACAGTTTCTTTTCCATCTCCTCCGCCTCTTGTTTGACCTCATCTGTCGTTTCATCATCATTTCGTGGCTTCCCCTTCTCGGTCCATGTTTCGTTTACATCTTGTCCCCATTCTCGCGATCCTTGTCACGAGCTCGTCTCTTACTTTTCCTCATTTTTCGACCACCGTTCAATCCATTCACAACACACCATCTTTCGGCCCCTTCAGGATCACTGATGCTTACGTAGGCCAAACTGGTTCTCGCTCACCCCCAGCCTTTCACACCAGATTTCTTCCAAGTTCACTCCTCTTGCTGTTCCATAATCCGAGACGTCTACAAGAAAATACTCAACCAAATACTTCCTTGCCCTCCACCACCTTACGCACCACCTCCACCCGACCCATTCTCTTTATTTCATCCATCAACATATATTCATTCCGCTCCTGTTCACTCACACTCACACCCACATCAACATTCGCGAGCACACGAGACAACTCCACCCAATATGAATCCTAAATCACCTGGAGGTTTCTCAACCGTCACAGCAGTCACTACCCCCGGTGGAAGTTGGGACCCCTCTACTATACGCGGAGGAGGAAATTTTGATTCTGAAACTCCTGGAAGTGGACCGAGAAGAGGGGTAGGGACAGGGATAGGAATAGGAACGGTACAATATGACGCTTTTCAGATGTTGGTAATGGGTGAATTAGGAGAAGATAGGATGTTAATTGGAGATGGACAGAAATTAACTTCGGTAGTGATCGATTTGTTTTCAAAAGTTGATACGAAGTTGAAGGTGGGGTTAATCGTTCTTTGACAATAAATCCTCCTTCCCAATTCCCCACCTTCATTCTTTAATGCTCTTTTCGATTCCTATCAATACAAGTCGTATAGCTTCGCACTTAAAATTCATCATCTGTTAACCCTGTTGGGCTACATCAATAATATCTCTCCCAATTGAGCACCTAGCTTTCCCAGTTTATTGATATGACCGATATGTCCGTCTTTGTTCCACTGGGAATCGGCGTGTTGGAAATTTTAAAGATCAGTAGAGTCAGGTGCTGTTGATTGAATTAGATTCATACTGATAATTAGAAACTCTTCTCCACCTTATTACGCGAAGGAGACACTTTAGCAAAGAAAATCGTAGAAGAAGAACTTTCTCTTTTATGCGGTTCCCTCGCCGGTGGTCCAGCAATGAAATTCGACTTATCTACCGCCGTCAGTGGATCGGGTAATGGGTATCTTGGACCACCGCTATCGAGAAGTATCGGACAGAGTTCGGGTTATGGGACGATAAGGAATGGAATGGATGTTTGGACTGAAGAAGTTAGTTGAGTGTGTAGGGTTGCGTGACGTTTGGGTTTGAAGTGTGTTTGAGTAAATCATATCCAGACAGACACATGGTCATATGTCGTATTTGAGATGAAGCGATTCATCGTCGAGTTCTTGGTCGACCTTGCGAGGAGAGGGAGGATGGAAGAACACTAGACAGTGGGTCGAGATCCTCTTCAGGGATGAAACGTGTTTTACTTGAATGTAAAAGTTTTCAGAGATGCAGAAGGACAATAATGTTATGGTTTGGATTTATATGAACCAGATGATTTGATGAGATAAATACCAAAATGATGCATGGTATTTTCCTCATTGATCATCATGGATTGAAATTTCAAAAGATTTGATGATGTGATATATGGTCTAGACACAAGAGATCGATTCATGAGAAGAAAAGGAGAAGATTGAAGATGATAAAAATGGGTAAAAGAGTAAAGGTGGTCAAGTGACGGTGAGATTGAGTTTTATACCCATACAAGCCATCTCTGCGCATAACTATAAGTCAGCGAAATTAAATTTCATAGATTTCAGTGAGGCATTACAACGCCCTTTCTCTTCTCGATTCTGACCCAAGTGGTCTCCTAGTCTCCGGATCTTGTTCCTTTTTCTATTCTCTTCTTCCAACCTAAACACGTTTTTTTCCTTTCCAGATTTTACTCCAGAGTCTCGGATCCGGAGAGAAATATACCCATCCCTTCTTCTCCGACCCGCGGAGTAGTTGGTTGGTATACTTTCAGACGATGAAGAAGGATGGAGATGAAACAAGTGGGAAGGATGAGGGTATGAATATAAGTAAGAAAGTAGAAGAAAGAAAAAAGGAAGAAAAGAAACACACGTATCTAAAAACATCTGTTCGTCAGATTTGATATCATCATATTGGTATAGTATAACTCACAAGGAACAGCAACCACATCCATTTCACCTTTCCTTTCACTTAAACCTTTGACCAACATCCCGACTTTCTTCTTATCATCTTCACCAATCTTATCGTCTATCAAAGTATTATCACATATCCTACAATATTCCCTTCTACCCGTTTTATCACCTGTAACATCATCGAAACCTAATGTTATCAAACTACCACATGTCCTACATACCCAAGCTGTAGAATAATCTGAACAGTTCATGAGTCTGTCTTGTAGGAGGAAAGAAGTACCGTGAGCTATTAGTGCATCACGTTCCATTTCACCGAATCGGATACCTCCTGCACGTTTACGACCCTGAGTGTTAGTATCATCTCTTGTAGCCTTCATTATGGAGATAAGATTGGCGTGCAAGATTGTCGTTTGATTATCGATCATTGATCGGTGTTTGAGGAACTTGATGAGTTCGCAGTGAGGGTGAATTGCGGATATAGGTAAATTTCTTGAGAACATATGTGGGCAGTGAACAAATGGATAAATGGATGAATGAACGAACGAATGAGACAATGCAGGAATGGAATAAGACTAAGGATGAGACAAGAACAGTAGAGAATAACCCACCTTGACAGGTTGTCTGGTTAGAGGATCAACAGGTCCAGTGGTTCTGACTTGAAATTTATCATTGACCATATGTCTCAACCTTTGATAATATACTAATCCGATATATATATCCGCACTGAATTCTTGTCCTGTTATACCGGAATACATGGGTTCGTTACCGTAATAATTATATCCTGCCATACGTAATTGTTCACCGAAATAATCGACAGGTCGGTCGGTATCGGAGAATCTGGTGGTAAGCTTTTGTGGCCAAGATCATCCATTGCTTGAAATACCTCCGACGGATATTCTCTCATCATGCGAGCGAGAAGTCATGGCAATGGAGGTGATTCTGAACGCCAAGAATCGCCCCGGGGGGGGGGGGGGGGGGGGCAAAAGGGACAGCGCTATGAGCTTGTGGGAATGATCGATGCTTTTACCAAGGTGAGAAATTGGTAGGCTGAGGCGGGGAAACTCACCTCGCTAGGGAAGATTCTCCGCTCTACAGATAACTTATCTTTCTCAGGAACCATAGGTCTACCTATAGCTATTTTATCAATCCGGTCTGGATTTCAGCATGTTCCCTTTTCTTCACACTGTGGACATCCTCCCTATCCTCGTGTCTCACTCTTTCATCTCACGGTTCACAACTCCCGAAAATCAAAATCAGAATGGGCCCTTAGGCTCTCACAGCTGAAAACGATAGCTCAGATCCGAGGTCAAGTCACACATGACTTCGATACCAGCTAGGGCTCAATGCGGGTTCTGGGACATGGTGGAAGGATCCCAAAGCATTGTTCTCGATTGGAAAGGTTCTAAACTCTATGAAGTACCTAAATGCTGAGAGTGTAACGGTATGAGAATGAGTTGAGGGAGTGTGACACTCACAAGTAATCTTCCCACCCCAAGGCATTCCCTCATTCTCTTTACCATCAAAAACCACCTTCTCCCCTACTTCTTCAATCCCTAGAGCTAACAACCCTCTCCCATCCTCTGTCCCACCTTCCAACAACGCATTGAAGCTTTCTATATGAGGAACTACCAGCTGATCTAATGCAGGTACGTCTGAACGGTCAGAAGGGGGATGACGAAATGCTCTTTCTCTCGTGAGGGTGTGAAAGGTTGTATGATCTTTGGAAGATGATGGGGATAGGGGGTCTATCATGTTTGAGAAAATTATCCCTGTTGTTCTCTATTTGTTCGTTTCGATCTATGATGGCTTTCACTCTCTGTCCTCTATCAAAGGCCACGTAGGAGACTCTTTGTGGTCTTGCCCATTAAGTGTATAGGGTATGAGTGGTATGATTTGTAGGGTGGAAAGTTTGAAGAAGAGGGCAAAATCAACTTTTTTTTGATTCCGTCTTTTCCGACGGAACTTTACAGATGCATGATGCACTGGGGCGGTTCAACGTGTTTCTACATGACAACATTGAGGTGTATCTTAACTCAAACACTCTTCGTATTCTACATGTACTTAGGCCTACAAGAAAATGTCCAGATATTACATATGAGTCGTACAATTCGACGTGATCAGGCGTCACAGCATACTGCGTTCATCTCGGGGGGAACTGATGATCAGTATCAATCCCATTACTCTTGACCTCCGATAATGACGACACCGAGTGGAATCATCCTTCCCCAAGTCTACGTGTTCACAGTCGGAGGGACGAAGGGGACCTCTTTGTTGTACATCAGACGGTCCCGGACGACACTGTTCGGGGGGCATCGAGCACTGGGTAGACGACAAATGGGATGTAACACAGGAACAGCATGTAACAAAACTCACCAAATGGAGCCCAAGCTTCACATCCACCTGCCAGATCGACCACATCTCCAGTCGCGGTCGAAGGTCGTAGATCCCAAGAGAGGATGGTGATACCTTTCAATCGACAGGACTTTTTGGATGGGGAGAAGGAAACCCCTGTGCAGGCTGTGCGTTAGTGAGTTGTCATCTCTTTCTTCTCGTTCTTCGTGTGGCTCTTCCTTCATGTCCTTTTCGATACATCATGCGGGTGATGATTGTACAAGTACCGAATCTAGTAAAAGGGTCGACGAGATGGATGAATGATAGAGCAGATGTGTGTTTTGAAGATGAACCAGTTTCTTGAAGTGAAGGAGGGCTGTCGAAAACGCAGAGGACCTGCACGACAATTATGGGCGTGACGTGTCGCACAGGCCAGGACCATGGCAGGAAGGAAAGATGAAAGCGAAGAGAAGACACTCACCCTCCCCATAATGGGTACAGGCTGACATGCACGACATTTCCGGTGTGACTGGTACTGACCCGCTCAACTGGGCGTCAGCCGTGTTCTCGACCCCTTCCTCCCGCTTTTCCTTTCGGACTTAATTCTTCAAATACACATGTCACATGTACTGATTGATCTTGGAGAAGCTTGGCAGTGATACCAGTGAACTCGTCTGGAAATTCCAATCGAGAAACTCCTATGACAACTTCGCAAGAACCTAGTCGACGTATGATGGGAGGTAACTCACCTCATCTCCTTCCAACACCCAACCGGGATACCTAGCATACCCTACTATCCTACCTTGAGTCAAACATCTCGAATACCCTTCCATCCCTTCCCCCTCATTTCCTTCCCCGTTCTTACTTTCCGTATCCTTTCCCATCTTGTTATTTCTCTCAGTATCATCTTCCACCTTTTTAGCTTTACCCATCGAATGTGCCGCAGCAACAGTTTCAGCTTGAGCGTAATCTCTCCATTTATCTTCATCTCCACTCAAAACTTTTTCTTTCCTCATTCCCATTTTCTTTTCATATTCATCTTTGAAACCCCTTGCTAAACTCCCCAATTCCGATTTACCACTTTCATCAAATTCTCGGATTTTTAAATTCTCTTTTTTGACTTTATTAACATTCTTTCTTCTTCTCCTTCTTGGACCTTTTTTAGCTCTTGCATAACCTGCGAATTCTTCTGCTAAACCAACAGGACCAGTTCTACCTCTATTAGCTCTATCTTTTTCTCTCAAAGCAAGCCAAGCAGCTTGTTCTTCTTCTTCAATTTCTTCGGGAGTTTTAACTATGATTTCTTCTTGATATCCTTCCGATTGAATCGAAGAGATTGATTCTTCATCGTCATCTAAGAAAGTATCTTGGATGATAATTGGTTGAGAATTTACTTTGGGTTTTTGGTTCGATTTTGGGATGGAAGGTGGTTGATAGGGAGGGCGAGGTTGTAGGTAACGGAGTTGAGGGGGTGGAGGTTGGGGTAGGGGTTGAGGTACAGGTTCAGGACGAGCTGAAGCTTCCAGAAGAGAAACGAGTGAGAGTAATAAAGGTGTTGTGAGACGCATAGTGGGTTGCAATATCTTTCTATCTTCCTTCAAATCTTCCTCTTGTCGTTCGACGTTCGATGTTTGATCTCCGTTGGACGTGTAAAGCTTGTGGTCTATCGGTGTCGGGTCAAGTGTCGAGTGTTTTGCCTAGACAAGTACCAATAATACGAAAAAACCAGTTGTTCTCACTAATCCAGTACGGCAACACGATCTCAAGATGTGTCCTCCTCAGTCAAACGAAGTGGTGACGGGAGGAGAGATGTAGATGATGTGTCGAGATGTGTATAGTAGGAATTATCGAATGGTTAATGCGATCCGAAACCGTGGGCGAAGCTTTTCACTCCGGAAGCCGAGGATCCGAAGATATGACCGATGAGAAAACACTGGAACAATAGGCTTAATTCTTCTCTCTCTCTCGCTCTCTTCTATTCCTCCATATATATATATATATTCGTCTTCTTGCTTCTATGCAAGTGAGTGGAGTATGAAGCATAAAATAAGAAATGCATAAACATGTTTTTTCTTCCTTTTCTAACGGCAATTGGTCCCTCGTCCCTGCGCCAAAGCGCCATAGTCTACGTGGACCAACCGATGAGACGCAGTGACGATACTAAAAACCCCTTACATCGGAGATATTCTGAACGAACAAACTAATGGGAGTTTAGAAAATAGGATAAGGGTTATTAGTATAATTTGCGTAACCCTGAGGTGAGGGATTAGGATTTCTAGGAACGTTCTTTACTTTTATTAGAAATTCAGATACTGTACCTACTTCGTGGGATATGTTTATTCCGGTCTGTCCGATGGGATGGATTAATTTCTTTTCGTGATTCTGACGGTGGTATTAAGTGGGAAGAGTGACTAACCGTGTGATTAGAGGTAGGATCATCAGAAGGGATATTCCATGCATGTTATCAAAGGTGAGATGTCGAGAGAGAATAGACTTTCAAGAAGGAACATGACATGCTCTATCTTTACTTTCGAGTAAAAGTACGGGATCTGCAGTAGGTTCCAATTGAAGGAGTAACTTACGAATATGATGGGATACATGTGATACATTCACTCAAAGATCATCAGTCTACGTAAGACAGAGTGGAGTAAGAGTACAAGGATGGGCTTATGCAGAGATACATGAATGTAACAGTACAACGGATTCATGCAGGGGTAGCTTTAGCGGTGGTTATGGGAGGTGGCATCGAAAGTGTATCTTTGTCCTTCGAAACCAGAGTAGCATTCGGTTTAGGCTTTTTCTTCTTTTTCAGTAACATGGCTAAGAGTCAGCAAGCGAGTCCAAAATGTTGTCTTGTTGTTCTTCTCACAACGAATGAGCGTACAGGGGAAATGACGCTGATGTTTACCAACTTCAGTAGGACGGAAATTGAAATCACCGAGGAAGATCCCCTGCGAGGGATCGGCGAAGGCAAGTGAAGGAGATATCAATGAGCAGACAGGAAAGGTTTGAAAAGAGCAATGGGGAGAAGAAAGAACAGTTACACTCTACTCACCCATGGAAACGGCAGACCTGACATTCTCATTAATCTCCCTACTTTCCTCCAAAAACGCATGATCATCAAACTTGTGTTTCTTCTTGGCCAATTCTTCCAAATCCACCTCTGCCATTCTTTTACCATTGGAGTCCCCGGAAGAGCTGGATTCTCCGGTGCGGGAAGGAGGGACAATACCGAGTTTTCGTTCTAAAGCTTCCAGCTTTGCCTTTTCCGCGGCGGCTGCAGCTGCTTTGATCGCTGGGGCTGATTCGAGCAGTTCTGCTTGTCTGTTCGTCAGCGGTGTTCAAATATTCCATCGTCAAATCAATCTGGGGGACATGCATGGATCCTACGTTGATTAGATGTGACCAAGGATAGAAAAGGTCTGAAGACAGAAGGTGCAGGAGGAAGATGTCAATTAGAAGCGATTCGAGAGATACTGTGAACGGTGATGACACATAACTCAGCTTCAGAACGTTTGGGTGCTACCAATGATGGCAAAGGGGAAAGAATTTGGGAGACAACCCACCTTTGAGCCTCTTTCAGGGTAGATATCCTTCTTCCTGACAGATCCCTACAAGAATCGGTATTCGTCTTACCAGCACTCATCCTCCCTCCCGCAGCCCGTAATTGTGTCCCAAAGCCTCCTTTTCCTCCTCGTATTCTGGCACATACCTCCAAGCTTATCGGATGGTAAGAACCTCTGTCATCATGTAGATCCCCCACAGTCGCCTGAGGGTCGAGGATACGAGAGGCGGTACGGATGTATGCGTCCCATGATTCGGGGATGAGAGAGGAGAGGGGTGTGGAGGGGTGAAGATTTAGTTGTCGAGGGGATAGTGGGGAGGGAAGACGGAGGAATACCGCTTGATGTTGAGTCATACCCTTCAAAAATGAATTAAAAGATGATTACACACTTAGGAAGATAGCGGCTGGGATTCTTATCAAGACACTGTGTCAAGACGAACGTTGGAAGACAGTGGAAGGAGTGGCAATGGCAACTGAACGGCATTTCGGCGTTATTCCGTCGTGGCAGTTATCCCCGCACTCCTCCTTCACCGAGCTTGCTTCCACGCACTCTGCTTTTACCTTATAAACCTCACCCAATTGTCTTTCAGCATGGAAGTCAATAAAGAAGAAGCCCTAAGATGTTTGTCCATAGCTCAAAAACATAGATCTGCCTCAAATTTCCCTACAGCATTGAAATTCGCATCGAAATCCGTATCTCTTTACTCTACACCAGAAGGTGAAGCTTTGGTGACTATCATTCAGAGAGAGATTAAGATATCTGAATCTTCTTCCAATACTCGACCAACAAATGGACCGAATGGATCTAACGGTACAAGTGGGATGGAACAACAAGGGGAATCTAGTAGATCAGCTAGATCCACAGGGGTGGAAGAACACGTTAGTGAAAGTGGGACACATAGGAGGATGGGACATGACGAAAAAGGTAAATCCAAGGAAAAGGAAAAGGAAAAGAGAGAGTATACTGTCAAACAAATGGAAGTTGTCAAAAGGGTAAAGATGTGTAAACATCATCAATATTATGAGATTTTATCTTGTGAGTTCTTTGTTCTTTTCCAATTCTCTCTAAACCCTCGATGCCTACTCATCTCTTCGTATATCCTCTCACGAAGACGAGTCGATGTGAGTTCCCTTGATGGGATTTACTTCCATATACCTCTTCAATTTTCCACGCAAATTCATGTCTATGTCACACGGAAAGATCTCTGGCAGGGGATGGTCGTTCATCCAATCGATATTGGACTGGTGACCAACGGAGGCGTCTGACACACAGTGGAGAAAACCTGTACTGAGAATGACGTGAAGAAGGCATACAAAAAGGTGCGTCTTCGGTAAGATCATTCTTGAAACGAGACCTGACCAGCAGTTGGCATTACAATTACATCCAGATAAAAAGTATGTCAAGCCGTTGATGAGTGAAAAGCGGAGCTGATTGATAGCGGTGCCCCGGGCGCAGATGAGGCGTTCAAGAGTGAGTTTCCATGATGGATATCTTACCCACCTCAAGGCGGGTTCATGCCCAGCCCCATTGAGACCTTGGCATTTCCCTAAAGTCTGAACGTTTTTCTGACATTCCTCAAAACGCCGTTACCTAATATTCCACACAGATTGTTGGATTTTGCAGCCAACATCTTCCCAAGTGCTCGCTCGCTGACTCTCAGTGATATCCAAAGCTTTCCAAGTTTTATCCGATTCCAACCTTCGTTCAATATACGATTCCAACCCATCTGTAGATCCAACTCAGAGGGGAAACCCTTCTTCATCCGGATCAAACATATTCCGTACTCGTCCCGCTCCCGGTGGAGGAGGGTTTCAAGGTGATATAAACCCTGAAGATTTATTCAACATGTTTTTCGGTGGTGGATTACATCCACAAGGAAACGTATTCACATTTGGTGGTCCTGGTATATTTCAAGCTCAATTCGGTGGTGGTGGTGGTGGTGGACCTATGAATCAAAGATATCGTCAACGTAATCAAACGAATGAAAATACAGGACCTACATCACCTTTAATGGCATTATTACCATTAATAATTTTATTCTTATTCGGTTTAATATCAATCATACCAAGTTTATTCTCTGGACCAAACGTTCCTGATCCTAAATATAATTTCGAACCTTCTGATAATTTTGATTTGGGAAGAACTACTTGGAATTGGGGTGTACCATATTGGGTTAATGGGGAAGAATGGGAAGGAAGTAAATTATGGCAAAGTGTACCTGAAACTAGAAGGGATAAGAAAGATGCTGCTATGTATAGTAGTAAAGTTAGAGTTTTCGAAAGAGGTGTTGAAAGTGTTTATGCGGGTAGATTGAGGAATGAGGTGGGTTCATTTCATGTCTTCTTCTTCATCTGCTTATATGATTAATCATCCGTCCCTATTCTCCGCCGGTCATTCCAATGCAAGGATGGAATATAGACGATATTTCCGTCGCTGGTAAAGAAGGTGTCAGCCAGTGGTGAGGTCGGAGTCTCTCTGTCACAGAGTCATGAGGAAATAAACCCTCATTGTATCATATCTTCGCTCTACAAAACTAATTCAGATAACTGAAGCCCCACGTTATCAGTGGAACGGACTGGGGGAACGAACTGGGGGAACGGGCGGGGATCCGGGGGTCAGAATTAATATATCGTCATTCTTCGTTCAGGAATAAAAGAGAGAGAAGGTCACTAATTCACAGTGCGAAACCTTTTCTATTCGACAACAACACCGTATCTCCCAAGAAGCCGGTTTCTTCGGTTTTGGTGCGGATTACGAAAAGATCAGATCTATACAATCAGAGAAATCACCAGCATGTGAACAACTTCGTCAATGGGGTTTAACACAACAAGCTTGGTAGTTTCTTCTTTCTCCTCGTCTCATGATTCTCTCATCAACTATTGAATCCGATCAGTTTTGCCTTTTCTTTGCGACCCAAATACAAATCCTAAGCTTTAGAATTAAATGCATGATGGTTACAAGGGACCATGGATGAAGATACAAATTCCGAGCTGGATGTCTTGTACGCACAATTGAGTAAGGAGGGGAAGCAAAAGATAGATGAGAGTGGATATAGTAGTGTCATTCTCAACTATTGTATGCATATAATCATTGCACTCATAATTCGCCATTCAAAACAAATGCATCGTGACATTCATGTACAACATATGTACTCGTACTGGTAATTTGGGAACTTTAGATGCAGGATATATTAAAGAACACATATCATAATCCTTCACGTCTCACAAATTCTTCTACTTTCTCTTCGGCCATACGTGCTTCTCTCTCCAATGTCAACTCCATGACCGATTCAGGTGGACGAAAACGGATCACCCTTTCTTCCTCATTCTCCGATGCTGAGGTTCCATTTTCGTCTTGTTTCGAATCATTACTGTCCATCCCGTTCAAGACCAACGAAGAATTCGATGAAGTTTCCGGGTGATCTTGTTGGGCGATTGGAGGTGTTGGTTCGAGTGTTGATTGAGACATAAGATGGGAAGGAGAAGTATCATCATCGATTATATCTTCCCATTCATCATCACCAGATGAAGTTAGATTGGCAAGAGGAAGAGAAAGAGGACCAGAAGGTACGTAATTCTCCACACGCTCTTCCAACACGTACTCTGCATCGATCATTTTTTGTCGAAGAGCTGTCATTTTTTGTCGAGCGGGTCGACGGAGGAGGTAAATGAGAAGAGTCCATAGACAACATGGGAAAGCCAAGCGGACTGATGAGTCAGTATATATTCACTTGAATCTTTACATACAGGAGAAAGAGTAGTTGAAAGTGATATTCCACGTCCTTTGATGAACATAGACATAAGACGAAGAATCAAGACCGAGTACGAGTAATGGCGAGGGAAGCTCTGACAGTTGGAAGGTACACTCACAAGCAAAGTTCCGATCCGAGTCGGGACTGTACCACATGAATGGGACAAGGATAGCAGTGGTAAACCATGGTAAGACTAAAGGTACGAGGAGATAACCTAGAACGGGAAGTGTTACAGTGTTCACTGTTCGAAAACTATAGTTCATTGGTGCTCTCAGTAACTGCGAGTATCAGCGGGCAGGTTCTACGACAGAGTGGTCTTCAATCCATACGACATGAACAGACGATGATCTAGAACATGGAAGAGCGAGTACCGTTTCACAGCGCTCGTTGATTGATGTGGAATGAGTCAGCTGTGAGTCGGAAAGAGGAAAGAGTCCCAAAGACACAAGACTCACCCGAAGGAGATGATGACCTCGACCTCGACCGGCGAACCTAGGAAAGGCCACGCTGATACCAGCAAACAGACAGCAAATGATCACGCCTGTAGCCCTGAACAGTCAGCTATTACTATCCCTCTGACTCCTACCTTCGAGCTTTCCAAAGTGCTGACTCCGTAAGACTGCCTGAAACCAGTGTTACAAGACAGATTTCCCAAATGGAGAGACATGTTATACATGGGAGTGAAGTGGTGAGGTGATGAGACGTTCGAGCAAACAAACTCACCAGGCATCCCAAACATGCAAAACAGACTTGGTCCCTCCATCTCTCATATATCTCACGGGAATAGTCAAATACACCTCCCAATTGATCCCCAGCAATAAAGGCACTATACCGTACAGCATGAAGACCCCGTATCCTCGAATAAGATTGAAGATGACGGAACGTTTGAATCGTTGGCTAGAGTCTGACCGTCTGAGTTGTGGCGCACGCGAGAGCGCGATGATACGTTTTTGGACTTGACTACCGAGGGAAATGGCCAGGTGAATGATGATTGCTCCTGTTATCTGCGAGTCAGTACAGACCAGTTGTCTACCTTTCGTACATGTTTGTTACTATTCTTCCATACTATATGGTATCGAAGACGCCTATCTGAAAGTCCCCTGCGTTCAGGCTGTATCATGATAGGAAGTGTCTGATGATTTACGGGAAGGACAACAACGATCTCGCCGAGAAACACGATGGAAAGGATAAGGAGGGAGAAGAAAGCATCAGAGTAAATGATGAATGACTTACCAAGCTATACCCATCATGTACTTTCTCCTCCCATAACAATCTCAAAGCCGCTCTTCCAACTAAAAGAGGAGCAAATAATCCTACCGCTACAACCACCGCGCTTGCCCATATACACATCATGATAAACACATGCACTCTTGTTCTCCAATACTTTGGCAACCAAACCACATTATAATCTTTGACAGGATCACGATTCGCTTTCCTTGCTGCTCTATCTTGTTTCAACAGATTAAGTTTATGTTCGTCCGTCTTCGGTCTACCAATTTCGTCTACAGGAACAAAGACGCCGGCTTTACGTCGGACTAACAATGGGAGTAAAACGACCTGATCAGTTGCAGGAACACGCATGGCGGTCGCGCTATTATCGTATGGACTGAGAAATCTTTGGAAGAAGAAATCCAGTGTTGGCCAAACGATACGCTCGAGAATGAACGGCCCACGAAGAGGAAGATGTCGTGTGAGACGATTACGAGACATGATGAGTGGTGTGAGTAAGAAGAGGGAGGATAAGTTACGGAAGAATGATTGAGTGAGACGACGAAGTCGAGCTCGTGGACGTAAATATTCCATCAGAGGAGGAGAGATAATGTGGAGGAAGAGTAGGTCAAAGGGGATTGATGAAAGTGGTTCACTGAATTATTAGTGATTGTATAAAGAGGATGAATGAATACGTACAATCCATTTGTGCGGAGAGGAAGGACCTCGACGTAAGGTTGGTAATATATACCCCAGCAGGTGATACCGAAGATGCAACCTATCAGACAAGAATACATGATCGCCGAAGTCAATAGCTAAATCATCAGTCATGATGCACCTCAATAACATCGGGTGAACATACCTTTCTGAATTGATAGCCAGTAGGACGCTCAATGGTATCTTTGACAGGGGAGAAATTTTGGTCGGCAGGGTCCCGAATAAAGAACAATGCTCCTTTTCTGCATATCTGCCAACTTAGTCA
This sequence comes from Tremella mesenterica DSM 1558, assembly GCF_000271645.1. NCBI lineage: Eukaryota > Fungi > Basidiomycota > Tremellomycetes > Tremellales > Tremellaceae > Tremella > Tremella mesenterica. Next base: position 234,820 of record NW_006711236.1, on the reverse strand, counting down.
CCGTACATTTATGTCAGCTGGGGGGAAACACACGCTACGAAGATAAGCCAAGATGCCTGCGAAGGAAAACATGAACCTGGAGTTCAGTTTGTGAACGACAATGAACGAAGTAACTTACAAAGTCCCAACAAGTAGATTTGTAAACATCGCACCGAAGGGATTGGTTCTGAAGTAGGACAAGCGGCTAGTAATGGTCGTGTCCGGGAACAATGGGACAGTGAAGAAGTTAATGACAATCCCAACGGTGAACGGGAAAACAGCCAGCTCTAAAATCATGAAGAACGACAGCTGACTGTCAGCAAAGCTCTATGTGATTCCGCGACACACTGTAAAGAGCCGAGACTTGCCTTGAGAAACTGAACGTATCGTTTGAAATTGATAGCGAGAGTAGCAGACAGTACCCCTCCATGTTCATCCGCTGTCATTGCTATGACGAGCAGGAAAGCAAACGCCGCCGCATAGCCAGCGAGCAAAACCCATATTTGATCAGAAAGATGGTCAGAAGCTGCCAGATCTAGACATACTCGACGAAAGCTCTCATGCGCCTGAACGACTTTGAGACCAATAGCTCTTGTTAAAGGATACGCATTGTCGACTTCCGTCGAGATGATCGTCGGTAGATCCGGGAGATGAAAGCCGAGTCGACCGGTGAAGTCATCAATTTGTTGACCCAATTGCAGTTCTCGACCGAGGATACGACATAATGCTTTCGCAGAGCTAAACGCAGGGATGAATAAGACGTCACGCACAATCTCCCAAGAGATGTCGAGTACGGGACTGGTCAAGACGTGCACTCCTCGAAGTACCATGTGGAATGTGTAAACGGTCAAACGTAAAGGGTCGGCGAATAAGACCAGTTTGCCGATAATGATGGGTATTGCCACTAGTGAACAGAGTGCAGCTCCCATGACGATGAGAGCGAATAGTAGCTACTTAGTTCAGCATTCCCGATTGTACGGACAGAAGTCGAGACCTACATTTTGGAAAAGGCCATGAAGAGGCCCAATCAGTCCGACGACTGGTACATGAGCACTATTTCTGGATCCACTACCAAGAAGGACTTACCCTCCAGTACACCATCCCAATCTTCTCTCTCAAGTGCATCCATCTCTTGTTCTTCGGCAAAACCGTCCTCCATATCTTGCGGCGCCCTCGGAGCCTCCGCCTCAGCATCATCATCGCCTTCGTCATCCTCGTGATTGGGTTGTGGTAGCATGGGGCCGACTAAAGGTCTTCCAGGTGCTGCATGGACAGGCGCGATTGGTCCGGCTTCACCAATGGGCTCGCGCTGTGTTGGCTCAGCTCCATCGTCGGAATGATCCACGTTCATTGTTAGTAGATCCAACATGGCTCCCGCGTCGTTTGCAGCTTCCTGCTCCTGCTGAGCCAGCGGTAGGGAGAAGACACCATCTATGTCTCCCTCGTCGATGGCATCGGCCTGGTCACTTGCTACACTGGCGGCGCTAGGTGTGGAAGACGCTGATGCAGAGCGCCTGACGCTAGGTGGCGTCTCACTCCGGGCGCTTTCCGGCGACCCTTCTTTGACCGCTAAACCTTTCGGATGGATACCAAGTATTCCACCATTGGCAGCTACAATCTCTTCGGTAGTGGGTGAAGACGGCAATGAAGATGGCAAAGGTGGAAGACTGGCCACCGGTATGGGTTTGGTCAGTTGGTTTGGGTCCAGGCACAGATCTGGAAGCTCAGCCAGTTGGCTCTTCTTCCACAAATGATTATCTGGCTCTAGTAGCTGAACCGGCTTTCTAGGCGACGCCTTCGATCCCGAGAGCGGAAGTAGCTCAGGTGCCTGCCAGTTAAGATCGTAGTCCGACTTCTCTTCCGGTGTTAAACGAGCTTTGGCGAATGAAGTACGGACAGCCGGGATTGTGATACTTGACGGTCCAGCCTGAGGTCGATCTCCTCGAACCGTATCGCGAAGCGCCAGCCGTTCATCTGGTGAGAAGTGGGTCTGAAGAGGGGTCACGGAGCGACGTAAAGGTGATGAAGGCAGGGTTGAAGGAGGTGATGGGGCGATGGTGGGATCATTGGGCATGGTTATCATTCGTGAGAAGCCAGGATCTCTTTCGAAGTCGTCCGAGATGCGCCTACGGATAGGTGATGGAGGACGGTATCGAGGCGGGGAGTGAGTGATTGGAATGGTGACTGGGTCGAGGCGGAGTATGGGATCGGGCACATGAGGTAGGGGCTCGTGACTGGGATCCGACAGCTGGTTATTGCTGGCACTAAAGTCGGAGGCTTTGATGGTAGACGTAGCGATAGACGGTAGGGCTGTTGGACTAGGTTCGCCGACCAGATTATATGGCACAGTGGGAGGAGGCATTGAAGACGGCCTTAAGATCTTAAGAGGTCCGGATTCCGCGTTTATCTCTCGATCATCCCCAAATGGCGAGTCCGATGTGTAACTATTCCGCCGAGGTAGAGGAGCAATCAACTTGGCATCGCTGGACTGACGATTGGTGATGATGGTAGACATGTCTGGCTCAGACTTGGCGACCTTGGTTTTTCCGTGTGGCTTGCGACCCACTTTGGCCTCTTGAACTCTCCGGAACGCTGCCACTTTTTGGTCGAATTCGGCTCTGGTCAACGCTATGCCACGAATGACCAGCCAGTCATTCACATTGATTTCTTCTTCCGGTTCAGCAGGTTTGGTTAGGTGTTGGTTCCAATCATGTTGGAGGATCCATTCACGGAGAAAGATCATGCCGACCAGAGAGGCGGCAAGGATGATGGTGAGAACCTGGCCACGGAATATAAAGGTGACCAGCCTGGGTATCAGATGATGTGCTCTGCTCAGTATCTGAGAGACCTACGTGCTGGCTTGTCCGTCATACCATCGTTTCAATGAACTGAGAATCAACCTCGCACTTGTGAGATCTGGCAGGAATATCTGTCGTAAGTTCATTCTTGACGATCCCAGCCCTGAAGAAGCATTGGCTATTGTTTCGTTGGAAAGTACAACTTCTGCTTCGGTGACGTTCATAGAAGGCGAATTGGAAGCTCCGTTCGGGTTGGTGAAGAAGGAACGCGGTCTTGCCCTTTGTATGTAAGCGAGACTTACATACAACATGGAATGTACGTACACGTGTGAAGCTGTCCACATGAGTGATCTCAAACTGAACATGTTGAGACTGGGTAGTATTACGAGCCATGTCTCTATGACCAGGATTAACCGTAGGATATAAGTGATAGCTTTGGCCAGGGTGATGGTGGATTGACGGATGAAGACTGAGATGGGGATAGTGGAAGGGAGGTGATCAGGGTAGACTAGAGGGTGAGCATCTTCCTTCTCTCCCCAAAGGTCTTTAAACACCTTTTGTAAACTTGTAAACGTGCCCACATATCTCGCAATGCTTCTTCTGGGTATGAGCCAACCAGCTCTTCAAACTGTTTCAAATCAGCTCAACTCCAAGCAAGGCGTTCTGATGCTCACCATTCCGAGTGAACGTATTTGACAGATCCTGAACACTTGCAGGGGTATATCAGGGGCATCTCTTGATCCCCTTCGACCCGACATACTCGGCAAACATCTTGAAAAGGCGTCAGCAAAGTAAAGGAATGATGGATCGCAAGGACTCACCAGTGTCCTCATCGCTATGGGGTCCGAGGGGTATCAAGTCAGTTGTGTGATTTCCCGACATCTAGTTGTAGGTAAGAGTCACAACAACATGAAGAGGAAGACGGTGCACGAGTATGCACTGAGGCCCTAGGTCGGAGTATGAAAAGGCAAGTAGTCAAAGTCCGACAACAAGTGCGAAGGTGCTAGAGAAGGAGAAAGTGACATTATTGTCATCGCAGAGTGCGGCGATCGCCGCACCGATGTTCGTACTGCGAAGTATGCACTCATGTTCTCGTATCGTTTGCAAGTACAGCACATGCATATTCGTATACATGCACATTGATGATTTTGGTCAGCTAAGGGATGACTCACATACTAGGAAAGATCTAGACTAGTTACCAGTTTGATTGCAAGCCGAGGTAAGGGTGGTTATCAGCGTATAGTGGAGAGGTGAACTGGGATGTGTCGTCCCTGCTGACTCCTCCCACACCTAGGTTGTTTGCCGATCCGACAGTGTGTGATTGAGGCAATGAGCTTCCCCAAGGATCGGCGGTGAAGGAGATTTTAGGAGAAGATCTACCGAAAGTCACAGTGCCGTGAAGTTTACCTGAAACGGAGTCGAAGTCGTCAGGAGAGAATTTAGAAGAGAGAGTACAGAAGGTGGTGATTGCGTCGTCACCCGGCGTACCATTCCCTTCACCCATCTCTATGATGGTACCTAGTGATGATCTACCGTTATGTTTAGCTGGCCCTGACCTGGATGGTGTTCTCTTGCTTGGCCCCTGCGGCCACCCAAAATCTTTAAATTCCAACAATTCTGCTTTTGCATTCTTGAGATACCCTCCAGGAGTTTGGGATTTGTCCACCCCACTGCAGGTCCCTTCACCGGCACTTGTCCCTGACCCTATGGACTCTGGGCTGGGAGGGGTGCCTCTAAGACGGAATTCTGCGGACGATGACCATGAAGCAGATTGCATGATGCCGAACGTCAGTGATATCAAGTCGATTGGAGAAATTGGGACAGAAACTCTATCACTCACTCACTATTTATCTCTTTCAACCCATCCCCAGAGCGTCATACCCATCAAAGGATCGATATTTCTTGCCCGACGACTCCACCGTTCCCACGATACGACGTCACACCTTCTTCTTCACTTATTGATTTCATGACAACGCCGTTTCCCTCCCTCTCATTCCCTACGCTCGATATGATTTCTTCTTTTGGCTATTGCCTTCCTCGAAATGACGTCGTTGTCATCGTTGGTCCAGACCTTCCAGGGGTGCCGATACGTGGACCGGGGGATGTGTCGTTTCCCACGATACATACAGCTCCACAGAGTGATGTCAAATTCTTTCGACGGCCTTCTTCCTGGCCTTCAGTGGAAAACGGCTTGCCCGTTATTCGGTCGAGTCTTTTGATTTAGCTGACGACCTGCTCGTTTCAGAGCCCAGGCCTTGGATCATCTCCGATTTGTGGAGCGTGTCTTCATTCGACTTCATGACGAGTGGGAGTATGAAATGGTGGTTCGATTGCACTATGGGAGACTCACACAGGTCATGTCATGTTCTCATTCTAGGACTTTCTCCACTTCGAACCTCCACTATGAAAGCGTTACTCCCCATTCTTCAATCACCCACGACTAGCGACTAGGACAAAACGCATCGACACGGTGGGGGAGGTTCGAAATTATTGTTTGATTCGTCGTCTGCTTGTCATTGGTATCCTCATCCTGGGACAAGAGTGTAGACGTAGTGGACTGTGTTGGTGAAGAGTGGAATGAGATATACTGCGAGTAAGCAAGCTTGCAACCTCACTTGAAGAAGTAGGGACTTGAGGGCAGTGTAGGAAGAGATTGGTAGCATCTTGAGAAAGCTGAATCAGACGATACCGCGTTTAGATTAGACTTCTTGCTCATCATGGCTCGCCTTCCTTCGGGAGGATGAGAAGCAGAAAACCTGGCAAGACTTGCTTTACTATTCTCGCTTTGTAGAGATCGTCCATTGTCTCCATTATATTGATCCTTACAGAGTATGGTCGAGTGACGGGTATCGTCTGCTTATACGTGTGTGGAGGAGAGAGACGATGGACATATGCCGTGTTAATACTGTTTTTGATCATTGACCGTTTCACACTACCAAAAAAGAGGACTTTACTGGGGCAGGCCAGATCTCTAATTTCCCTCCCCCGAAACCGCAAGTCCACTTTCCTCCCCATTCCCTTGATCGTATCGTTAAGACCTCTGGAGTCCATATCGAGTGTTATTGATATGCCATTTCCGAGGCTTGGTTCAAGTGTGTGGGAAACGACAGCGATGAAATATACTGAGCTTAGTAATCTACCCTTTGACAAATCGAGGCAAACGCATAACAAAAAGCAAATATCAAGAGGAACACGACAACCGTGCTCGTCGATAATCGGTAATTACATGCAGTTAGCAGCTATCAAACGCTGAGATAATTAACATTCCGATTTGAAGTGGGGTTGGTCTCTCCAGCGGGGTCTTCAGGATGGGCTTCACTGATCCGCTTGTCCGTTCCATTGGTTTGTTCTTCCGTGCAGTAGTCGTCCCTCATGAGCTCGTCTTCTGAGTTTCTGGTTTGAAGCCGGCTGAAGCAGCATTGTTTTCAGAGTCCTGTTCCGCGTCACAAGGGTCCGGTTGGATTGGGGGCTTAGATAATGGGGACGACGGAAGTGTGGCAGACGGTGGTCTTCTCCTCCGCCTCTCTCGGTTGGAAGTAACGACACGTGAAAAGCTGGGGCCGATAAGATTCGAAGCGACGTGCTTTTGACCAGTACTCGGAGAAGATACAGAGGCATTCATAAGTTTCCAGTCTTCTTCGGCATCAAGATCGGCTTGGTAGAAGGGACTGAAAGATTTGACAGTCTGTGTAGGATGAATTGATGACCTGAGTTCGACAGCGAGTTTGGCACCATTCGCCTTGCTTGACAAGTTTGTACCTGTCGACGAGAGTTTGTGGTGTGCAGTCAGATCTGAAGCATCTGCTGATGTTGTCTGTTCTCGGCCTGTGGATTCTGACATATCCTACGTGTCAACAAAAGTAAAACTACTCTAAAAGCTCTTCTTGTCACACGACCAAGGGGACTGACTGTTTTATAGGGCCGAAAGCGGCAATGCTCGTATGGTGATGACGCGTGGGATCATGAGAAATGAAGAGGGTAGAGCATCGCCTTGTAGAGATTTATGAAAAGGAAGAGACCTTCGATTCACTTAACTTACGATTCTCATTCACCCTTGAAGGCCTCTTGCTCCAGCCACCAACTTCGAAGGGTGTGGTCTCCTGTCCATTTCCCTTTCTGATAGATGATATCGTCTGCTTCGAGGGGGGAACAGAGAGAGCGTCACTATGCGAAAGACTGTTATCTGCGTTACCTACGACACTTGTGACTTTGATGACATATATACTTGATTGAACAATAATGAGGTTTCATCAGTCGAGTAAGTGAGATGCGACTCTGCCAATAACTGATCTGGGTCGTTTCCCCCGCCCTTCTCATACGTTGATCACTGACTTGTGGGGAGGATGGATATATGGTGGTCATGTTGAAGCTTCAATTGACAGTGAGAGTACGAGAATGCTCTTGTGAGAATTGATAATGTGATGCGAGGTAGAGGGGGACAGCACAAATTCGTGTTGTTGCCGTCGTGGTCACGGTGATTGATCATCGACATGTGGTGGTGTGGCACGTGGCACAAGACGACCAATGGGAACAACGCATGCATACATAGGACTGAAAACGACAACATTATTGATAGAGCTCACCACCACATGAGAAAGGGGAAATTGACAATAAGGAGAATATAGAATCAATAATCAATTCTCTCTGCTAGCCTGGTAATGGCTCCTCGATTCTGGTTGTTCATGTTCACTACTTGAAGCTTCTTTGCTATTCGAAACTTGAACCAAACTCCCTTCACCCTTCAAAAGTATTGAGTCAGCTGACTTGAAAACTGGGTCTGATTCATTGCTAGACTCATCAATTTCAAAGATTGGTTCAAGTTGGTGATATTCGAAGACCTCATCGGTTGGGGATGACTCTTGTGAAGCTGGACTTGTGGTGGCAGAACGATCAGGACTGCTCATTCGCTTCTCTGAATCATCACTAAGGCCGTCCAATGGGAGGTCTGCGAAATTTCCAACACCAAACGAGATCTTTAGGTTTGCTGCAGACGAGCGCTGTTCATTGGGAAGTTCACTTTCCCCTTCTTGATCTGTCATTCCACAACTCTCGTCATGTCCCTTTGACATGGTACTCGTTGATTGTCATGACCAGTACTTATAGCGAGATCAACTCTCACTAGCAGAGTTGATATTGAGCCTTTTAGGACGGTTTATGATCGCGGGCTCGCTACCCGGTCATGACATTGATGGATCCGCGTTTCCTGACATCGTGGTTACTCGCTCGGGCCGCTCGCAAGTTCAATCACACTCTTCTTTAAAAAGTAGGCGTATTCTTTCTTGAAGGATGGGAAGTTAAGAACTGAGGATAGTAGATCAACAGAAGATATTGACACCCAGCTTGGACACTTCTTACATAGCCATCTCAGATCAGTGCACATCAAAGGAAACGTTCATCTAGATGTAATGAATGGCTCTGAACCATATTGCCTCATCAGGTAATTAAGTAGGTCAGCGGAATGGAAGCGATCCGCACAGCTTGCATGGCAACGATGGTGATGTCATCGACGGACACGGCTCCATCAATTAGGGTGATAACGAGCGATATTTGCACATAAAGTGATAGATTGGTGTTGTCAAGTCTCGAAATTTCCTTCACAACACTAGCGGTGATGAGGGAAATCCTGTCGGAAACTCAAGCGAGGTGGGAATATGATGATAGCGGAGGGAAGAAAGACCCCACGATTGTCCTAAATAACGTCTAAGGTGTCTAATTCTTGAATCCCATTGAGAATCTATCGGCGTATCTGTGATCAAACAATTTCATCAGACGTCAAATTACTGCATGCATGTACTTGATGAAAGGATGTAGTCTTAGTCTTCGGTTCTACTACTGTATTGTCACTACCACCATAATACTTTTCTAACTCGGCAGTGAGTTGAACAATGACCTCTTCAAGGAGTCATGTAGCAGATTCATTCCATCAAAGACTTTTCATCCAAGATATCGACCGACTTATCAGGCCGCTACCATCATCGGCCATACTCGTGGTATAATTTCTCCTGGCCGATCTAGTGGACAAATTTGAGATATCTGATAGGGACTGCATTTCAGACTCGCGTGCGAAAACTTTCATCCTGTAGATTCTCGATGGTGCTTGGACATCCGAAGTTCTGTTGCTGCATGGGGTACCAGTACCTGCAGTTGTACTCTGAGGTGAGGCTATATCATTGTCTTTCGCTTGAGGAGACTCGTCCACTTCAGGGATGGATGTCAATCCTGACATGGAAGGATACATGCATTCGTCGTAGGTATTGGGTAGGGTGTCACGTGTGGAATGCTGGCGACGAGAGTCGAAGTCAGAGCTCTGCGTGTTGATCTTGGAAGGGGACGATATAATTATCTGAGATTGTGGGTCCGGACAATTAGACGGATTGGGGGGAATCTTCATAAAGTCCACGGCCCACTCTGGTCTGACTTGCTCTATGAAATATGTTTGAAAGAAGTTTTTCATGTTGGTGCAAAGTTCGTGCTCCTGAAAGCGGAGGACGATTGTTTATATAGATTTTCATCGCCAGTCAACCTTCAAGCCTTCGATGATGAAGACACACGTTCGTCCATACCGGTCGAGTCGAGACCAAAGATAATCTCCGCCAGAAACATGACGTCTACTTGCGAGGAACGAAAACGTGTGACGTGACGGGGCTTTTGCTAGTGGATCATTGGATATGACGGAGGATAGAAGATGGCGAGAATCGGCAGGAGATGAAGAGAAGTGGGTGGAGCATGACACATCAACAGATTCGAGATTGGAGACTGGGTGAGAGGACCTGCGCACTGGTATCATGGCGATGAAAGATGAACAGAAGGGATAGACGTTCCATTGTCTTCTAGGATAAGACCACTGACGTTTTCTTGGAATGGCGTGGGAATCGAAGATATGGAGGTTGGAGGCGATGTAGTTCTGAAGAGATAAGGAGTCATGAGGCGGTGTTATAATATTTAGATGAAAAACATTGACAGAGTGAAGGATGACGTGAACGGGTATGACGATGATGAAGTTGTGTTGAGTGATTTTAGCCCGATAACTTCGGGGTGGAGGCGGTCGGTGGGTGAGTTTTGTAGCTAGCGAAGACGAATCAGTGTTGACCTGTGGTCAGTGAGTGTGTCTGCCAGCTGGCAAGTCATGGTCCAAATGACATTTGTAGATGGAAGTAAGTAGGGTGTGAGTCAGGATGACCTTGAAGGTCCCCAACAACACAAGGCAGCGGGATCAAATTTCCCCATGAACCGGACCTCGCCGCCGTCGCTGTCGTCATCGTCATCGTCGACCCAGCCCCCCTCCCCCTCCTTTCAACCTCCACCACTTACTCTACACTGACAACCTCACATTGGGCCGTCTCCTATTCACTCTTCATCTCCAGCATGCGCTCTGCTACAGCACTCGCAGCCCTTTCTCTCGTCGTCAGCTGTATCGCTGTACCCAGCTTCCTTCTACCTGCCTCACCTGCCGGACTGGCAGCCCAGGCTATAGATACCGCCCAGTCATGGTTGCACGGTGCTATACAACAGGCCAAGCATGATTGGCAACAGATCGAAGAGGGCAAAGTCGAAGGCTTAAAGGTGGAGAGTGTGTCTATGGAAGGGATAGAATGTGAGTGGCCTGTTCTCTAATTCTTCGCCAATGCTTCTCTTCACTCAGGACCACTGTTCTGGTCGTATGCATCATGGCCCTCTTATCTTCTCCCCGTGTGACGAGCTGGAAACGATGGCACACGTAACTAAGATTGACAAACAGACCTTTCCCTCACACACCCAGCTTTTCCCCTCCACAGACTCCGAGTGGTCGAACCGGAACTGTGCGACCCTACCGTCAAACAACTCTCCGGATACCTGGACATATCAGAAACCAAACATCTCTTCTTTTGGTTCGAAGAATCTCGGAATGAACCTTCCTCCGATCCTTTGGTTCTATGGTCAGACCCCTCCTGTCTTGTCCCTACGTAGCTGACGTAGGTAGGCTGAATGGAGGACCGGGCTGTTCTTCCACCACGGGATTGTTGTTCGAATTGGGAGGATGTAACATCGCAAATGAGGGGAAGAATGTGACGTGGAATGAACACTCGTGGAATAACGTCGCCAACGTTCTTTTCCTTGATCGTGAGTTTCGATAGCCTCAACTTTCCTGTTCACTGTTACGTTTGTGGTGTTGGAATGCTACAAGTGCATAATGCCATAAGTAAAGAAGTTGACATTCAGAACCAGTGAACGTGGGATATTCTTACTCTGACGACGAAACTGTCAACAATTCCCCTGCGGCTGCCGAAGATGTGTATGCTTTCCTCATGCTCTTCATTTCCAAGTTTACGGAATATGCGGAACAAGATTTCCATGTGGCGGGAGAATCATATGCGGGTGAGTCGCAACTATCTTGATCTCCTTCCTATCTTCCCAGTATCTGCGCCTTCTGGACGTACCTTGAGAATCCTGTTCCTCGGCTGATTACACTATCTGATTAAAGGCTCACGACCAGGCACATATATCCCGAACATCGGCAGCACTATCTTCAGACACAACACGGCCCTTTCTCTGGCGCCTGTGCCCACATTGCCCATCCTCAACTTGAAATCCCTCTTGATTGGTGATGGCGTTACAGATCCTTACAATCAATTCGGTACCGTCGCAGAGTACGTATCCATTTGCTGCGTTCTCCACCTATCCACCCAGCTTTCGACAGATTCCCGAGTGCTGACTCCACTGGCCGTAGCTGACATTTAGGTGGGCGTGCTACGGTCCTTACGCTGTATACGATCCAGCTGGTCCCGAATGTGCTGCCCTTCCTGCCAAGATTCAACGGTGTCAAAACCTCATCTCCGCGTGTTACCGTACCAACTCTCGATTTGCTTGTGTGCCCGCGGGGATCTATTGCTATTCCGCCATCTTTGGAGATCTGCAGGATCTAGGATTAAACATGTACGATGTTCGACGCAAGTGTGATAAGAGCAAGGATGCAGATGGACCTTTATGTTACCGGGAAATGGGATGGATGGAGACTTATATGAACGAGCCTAAGAATAAGCAAGGTGAGATAGTATCATCCTACCGCAAAGACTTAACTGACGGTTTCAGAACTCGGTGCTCCTGCTTCGGTGACTTTCCAATCTTGCAATATGCAGATCAACCAGAATTTGTCAGTACTTTCCGTCTTGGACGGGTTTGTGCTGAATTATAGCTTGCTTCAAGGAGATGGAATGCACAATTCTGCGGCTTTACTACCTGAATTGATCGAAGCTGGTATAAGGGTTTTGCTGTACGCTGGTGAAGCTGATATGCGTGAGTACCACAATGGCTCCGTGGCCTTCCCTTCTCCTCTTCTCTTTTGCGGTGCACTTACACGCTCCCTTCTGACTTATTGTCACACGCATTTGGCCGTCAGAGAGACGTTCATATGTTGACGGTCGCAGTTGTCAATTCTATCGGCTGCGAGTCCGTCCTTGCCAACCTTGAGACCTCGTATGCTGCAGCGTACAATTCTGCCAAAGTGAACAATTTCACCGACTCTGATGGAGAGGTGGTAGGATGGACCAAGGCGGCGGGTGATGGATCGGGTAACGTTGCGTTCGTATCATTCCATAACGCTGGACATATGGTGAGTGATTCATCGTCTGACTGCTTTCTGATCTCTTCCTCAGGGTCATCGTGAAAGATTGTTCTGCACCACCGAATTCTTATGTTTCATTTTCTTCAACCTTTAACGAGGGTTCACCCGGCTGATGAGTAGGTACCTCATGACGACCCTGTAGGAGCATTGACCATGTTCTCCAAATGGTTGAAGAATAAGCCTTTGGCATGAGTGTCCTAGGGCCGGTTGTAACAATCATGCATAACAATTATGTGACCATGTCTGCAATGACTTGTCTACTAGAGTACTCTACTCGTACTCTACTCGTACCGTACCCGACAACGTCTGACGTGTCATTATGCTTATCAGTTGTTTGCCGAACGATGACGTCGTTGTTCAACTTCATAACCCCGATCTCCTTTGTATCCGTCTTTTCGACCATACAATTTACTTATACCACTCTTCTCTATCTTCTACTTCAGATTGAAGAGAAACACAATAACGGGAGAGACGAATCGAACAAGATGACAATCGTTCAAAGTGCACTAGCACCGTTCACCATGAAAGGGTTTTATCTCTTGACTTGGGGTACAGCCTTGGGCACTAACGTGTGGAACTCTGTGGTGGGTGTTTGTATCTCACGATGAGATTTTTACTGATACTTAATTCTCTATCCCACCTTCGTCACAATCACATTCTCTATAATATCTCATAATTCGAACATGGAATCGTACACCTATCTTCGACCTCATGATGGAACCTTACGGTTGATGATTTTTGGCACGTGTGACAAAACACATTCCCATTTTAACCTACTTTCCACCTTCTTCCCTCACCCTTCCTCGTGATCCGTGATGAATCATCGAAACTTATCAGTCCGCAATGAAAGCATATCAATCACTTTCTCGAGAAACTTTCGGTACACTTCAATCACATCTTCTTCCAGTATATTTCGGTACTACAACTCTTCTATCTTCTACCCTCCTTTTGACTCATTTATGGTTTCATCCAAGTCTTATAAGTTCTCCACGTGTACCACCTCATTGGGCGACATCGGAAGAAGGTCAACAAGGTCTTTTGATTATAGCTAGTTTGATCCCTAGTTTGATCAATTGGATTTATGTGGGTCCAAAAGCTACTGAGATCATGTTTGAAAGACACCGTTTGGAAAGGCTTGAAGGAAAGGAATATGATGATCCTTCTGTGAGTTCTACGTTTCTCGCTTCTATGAATCTCATATCATATATACTTGACGTGAAATAGCAAGCGTTACCTCTCCGTCTGTTGTCAGCCCCACCTTGTATCATCATATCCCACTTGAGTCATCAATCGCTCAGTGATCAACGAATGGTTCCACTAGTATTTCTCAACGGCTTCTGATACCTTGATCTTTTATGGGTTGAGAACGAAATCGTTGACGTTTAGCCCTCTGAATCTATGAACAAATTGAACAAGAAATTCGCCACTCTTCACGGCATCTCCTCGTCGCTCAACGTTATCGCCTTCCTCGCCCTCGGCGGTTTGGGACTTGCGATCAGCATGTGATTCATGGTGATTGAAGTGAATATCTAGGTAGATAAGATTAAATCCCTAGTCGAAGGAGAAAAAGTTGTTATGCACTGAATGTAGGAGAATTCAACTTTAATTCATGACTAACCCGATTCAATACTAACGTACTTTCCACTCACATTAATCCTTCGTCAACATTACCACGTTGTATTCTCATCCTCCTCAGTTCGGTGGACGACTCGCCGCTGCACTCTGAATACCCCAACGACGGTTAAGCTCCCATAAGCTCGGCCCACCCATCGGATGATAATCCTTTTCATTGACGATATAATCATACAACACATCCTCTGTGTCTTTCTCCGTATCTTTACCCATTGCAGTCTCAGTGCGCTGTCGGAAAATGTGAACTCCGAATGTATCAAGATCCTCGTGTCTTGCGTAGGTGTATCTTGGGTCTTTATCCCACGGGCAGGCTGTCGATCTAGTGATTAACATTGTCCCCAAAGTTTCTTCTGTCCTAATTATCCTCCCTCTAGGTACTCCCACACCTTGAATCGAAGTAAAAGTACTTTTCGTGGCAGTTGGAACTTTAGTCTCATCCATTTGGAATTTCTTCGGACGATGTTTACCTACGGAACCTGTGAGTTGGAATAACCGACAAGTACCATCAGTTAGAGAATGAAATTCTTTCCACCACGTTCCCTCTCCCTCAATATCTTTGGTAAATTTCCAGTTGGGGTCGTGGGTACATTCTTCAAGATACTCAGAGAGGGGTTTACCAGCAGGTAAGATAGTATGGAATGGATCACCTTGCTCGAGTTTGATAGAATCATCCAGGCGGGATACAATGATCCCGGAACGTGTACCAGTAGTTTGAATAGACATATTCGGTTTTGATGATATTTCCGATATTTGATTACTTGTACAGTAGTGTTGCTTGAGCTTCTTGGGGAGGTGGTATGGAGAAAAAAACCAAGTGGAAGTGGGCGGAAGGGATGTAAATGGTCTTTTAAATGTATCAAAGCCAAGCGAGAGAAGGAGGGATGACTAAGCGAGAGTCGTGCTTGAAAACGTGAAATAAGTATAGATAGATAAACAAAGGAATATCAATTTCCACTTATTTCCCCTACACATTTTAAGGAGTTCCATACTCACCTAGGTATTGTATGCCTTTCAGAAAAGTTCATGAATTGAGAAGTCTCTCTACCTGCTCATGTCAAATTATCAAATCATCAATATTCATCCTTCGACTAACTACAGAATTCTTTCAAAGTCATCTCAATTCTCATTCTTCCTCCTATCAACTCCCTCAATCGCTTGGCGGGAATAATGACCAGTAAATACTCCAACCTCCATGAGGATAATAATTTTTGGCAGGTATTTTATATTGATAAATAGTATTTTCTTCTCTGATCACACCAGTATGTAAGGATTTCAAATCGAATTTTGCACCAAGTTTAGAAGTTTCAAGAATATCAACTTCAAAAAAGTTACAATCTTCTAATCGTAAATAAGTATGATCATTATTTTCATCCCAAGAACATGTAGTGGTTCTTCTGATTATAGTATTACCAACCGTATGTTCCATTAGAGATATAGGTTTCCTGATTGTCAGGATTGTTTCTTCATCTTGATTTTGTAGAGAGTCGGATGTCACACTTAATTCATGCATCATAACGATACTTTCACCCCATCGATCAGGTGTTTTCCCTTCGAAAATTCTTCTAGAATTATTCTCATTCGAAATGTATTCTTGGTACCAAATACCATCTGGAGTATTCATGATTTGTATTTCTTCCCAGTTGGGTTTCTTTTCGCATTCATACATGAAATCAGTGATTCTTTTGGTGATAGGTAAGATTGTATGGAAAGGATCACCTTCGGTGTATTGATCGGGTGTGATTGGAGGTTGGATTGTAGAATGAGACATGATATTGTGATTATGAAAGATTTGCTTGATTTTTGGAATGTGTAAGTCAAATGATGAATGAATCAAGTGGATTGAATCGGACAAAACGAGATGCTTTATGTCAGAAGGAGAATCATCATCGCTTGGACTAAGCGAGTCTGGAAAGAGGAGCACGGATGGTATGTAAGGATCAGGATGGGGAAGGCAAAGAAAACAATGGTGTCTGTGATTACTTCGCTTAGTCCTCTAACGATTTGAGAGAGTTATATAATGATCGGTTGAGAGACGATCACATGGAGTTGCTTCTTCAGTATATTTCGGAGTATTTCGTGCTAGCGCTCTGTATGGAATACCTTCCGTGCGTCACAACTGGTCACATTCAATGGGTTTTCCATTGCCAAATTTGCCATTATACAGAACTCGCTAAATGACATTCCGTATGTGCATCAATGCCAGACCCCAGTAAGTGTAGACAATCAAGTATTCTTAGTCCTTCCAACATACGTCTCATACAAGCTAGGTCCTCCACTCGGTTTATACTCCTCAGCAGGTATCGTATGCACATATGATACTCCATCCCATTTCCTTTCCCTTTCGGTCAACCTGCTTCTGTCAAAGAGCCAATTCTTTGATTCCAGGATCAGTTCACTTTTTCCGATCACGATATCAACTCGTTGTAAGTCCTCAATCCGAAGATATGTATATTGCTTTTCGATATCCCAAGGACAGGTGGTCGCCCTCATCATCCCAATATTATCATCATCGATATTCTCACTGTATATTGGTCTTGGGGGTTTTCCATCTTTCATATCTTCTGGATCCGTCTCAAAAGTAATTTCTTGCATCCTACAGTACCATGTCAAAGTTTCTGGTAATTTCCGAACACCCTCAAATCGCCTACAGTTACCAGTGGAAGATGAAATCCAAATGTCATTGAATGCAGATTGATCTTCTTCCTCCTGTTCTGACTTTATCTCCCAGTCAGGGTTATTATCCATTTCTTCAAGAACTCCAATCATTGTCTTACCACCAGGTAGGGAGTAATAGAAGGGATCACCATCGGTCCATAGAGAAGGGGTGATGGGGGGATCAACGGACCTGAATATGAGATTGAACCCTGACTCTATATTTTTGACAGACATTGTGTCAAGTAGAATCTCCTAAATACTTTGTGAATGTGTGTGGGGGAATAAACTGAGATAGCCGGGCACGGCTCCCTATACATAGTGGGGAAATAGAAAACAACTTATGTATATGAAATACGAAGCATGGCGTCATAGCCCTAAGCGACACAGCTGACGTAGGTGAAACGTAGTGGGGTTATCAATGGAGTCCGATAAGTGGTCGCTAAACGGAGAATGGACCGGCACTACTGATGTCTGCAGGCCGTGACATGAAGAAATATGTGAACTACAGTGACAGCTTGTCGATCTGAGATTGGCTCCGTTTCATGACCTCCCCAATGATGTGTGATCTGATTGAAAAACCATATGTACTGTACATACATACATACTGCAGGTTTGTGGCTGTACCCAGGAGGTTAGGGGTATACAGAGGTCATCAACCAGGGTACATTTTCTATTTCACAACTCAAGGTGCACCAGCAGATCATGCATGAAAGGCTGTTGGATAATTCCCCCTTCCTCCGTCCAGATGCTCAATTTGTGCCATTCCACACCAAATCATCCTTGTCCAAAACAATCCCAACTCTTCAAAGAACTACATTCTCATACAGCTACCTTTGAAGAACAATCTAGTCATCCAATGAGGAGGACTCCTCAGCTGCCTTTGAGGCATGTCTGTCATATTTAGCTCTTGGGACGCTAAATTCTACCAACATCTCTATAGGTTGACCGTGCACGGTGGTAAGAGCTTTCGGATCAAGATCTGTCTTGGTCAAAGCCAACAAGAGGTTTGTCCCATCTGACGGCTTTCTGAGAGTACTAAATCTGACTTCTGCCTTGTCTTTGATCTGTAGATATGTTGAGTTCTCCTTCCATTTGCCGGAAGTCACAATTGAGACAGGTTTATCTTCCCGTAATGTGTACTCTTCTCTTTGGAAGAAGCTGATATTTCCTGTTGGTGCTGGAGGATACATCTCACCTCTTGAAACTTTGCCCCGAGCTTCTGCTTCCAATTGATTGGAGGTGTTCACTCCTTCATCATCACCTCCTTCCTTCTCCCAGTCAATAACATCCTGTGGCGCTCCAGATATCTCCCACAACTATATGGTCACCTGATCACCGCTCCAACGGCTTTGCATGACCCTGGTAACACCCAGCTTCTTGTTGAAATATTGAAGTCGAACATATGAGTCATTATCAATGTTCTGCTGTTGTTCCCAGTCTGGGTTGGCTGCACAGTTATCCGCATGAGTTTCAATGTCAACCCCCGCTGGAAGCTCATTGTAGGCGGGATCATCCAAAATCCTACTGTCACTGGGCATAGTGGAATCCTGAATTTGTGACATGATGCCTACCTTGATTTGTGATGTCTGAGTGTTGTATGATTTGGTGTGTCTAAGACAAGTTAGTTGTGAGTGACAGATGGTTAGATTGTGAGAGAAAGATTCTTGAGAAGTATGAGTGAGGTGTGAAGGTGGAGACACAGTACTTCTACTATATGGATGGACGTGGTCCGTCGTTGAAGCGAGGTCAGTGGGAAGGGGCTCTAAGGAAGTCAACCGATTTGATTGTGTCGGAAAGGAGTCTTGTTTGACTGATATGATTATATGAAAGATTCCATTGAGAGAATCTTTAAATATCGGAGCCTCCTTGATGTTTCGTAAGCGAGTCACGGGGAGTGAAATATCCCGAGAAGAACGCACGGAACAAAGGAGGTAGTTGTTTGTGTTTGCTGATAATTAGATGGTAATACAGAGGGGAAAAAGAGCATGCATCAATTCTACATGTCTCTATACTTATCACATTCCACTCACACGCATAAAACCAGAGACAATCGAATAAAGTTCAGAGGATAAGTTGAACGGAGAAATATTCGACGGAAGGGGTAATTCTAACGGCGGTTTGGCCGTCCTGGCCCGATTCTATCGGCTAACACTCCCCCACGGGACAATGCACGACTCTGCAGTAGTCCCGGACGGTTTATTGATGGCGACGGCGAGGTTTGTGATGATGTAGAAGGTAATAACGATGAGATATTGAGTGTTATGTGTGTGGTAGTAGTGGTAGGTGAAATCGTGAAATGAATTTCTGTGGGGCCCCCCGCGGGGCTTCGCTCTGACACGTGGCTACCACTCATTACTGACGACTCACTCTTCTCTATCTTTCCTTTTACTTCATCACTTTTACCTCCAATTAACGGTATGTCCACCTTTCGTCTTTCTCCACTTTTATCACTCATTTCTGACTCTCTGAACTTCCCTCTATCCTGTCTACTTCTTAAAACTTCAGGTTTGCTAGTAGAATCCCGAGAATCGATGAATTTCCTTTGTGGTCCTGGCTGACGAGATATCATAGATTCGCCACTTTTCAAAAATCTTTTATTATTATAAGAATTATCATTATGTCTCGTCGTGGGTTTCTTCTTGTTGGTCTCTGGAGGGAGGAGGAGAGAAAAGGTACGCTGGTTGTTGATTCTGTCATTATCTAGACTGATTTCTCGAATTCTCTCCAATGACGATTTTTTATCTCCAGATGTTGGTGGCCACATTGGCCTACGCTCGGTTTCTTTTGGTGGCGGCCTCTTGTGGTGGCCAAGGGGCTTCGTCCCCTTTATTCGACTTGGTCCACAATATGGAGGCCTGGGAAGGGGCGGTAAGAGACGTCCTGGACAATGAAATGAGGGGTCGTGATATTGAGATGGGAAATACGTAGTTTCCTCTCTCTTCTCACCATGTAGTCGTCCTTCCCTTCTCTTCTGTCCCTTCTCTTTCATCTCTCTAACGATTCTAGGTTCTACCGGTGGCCTCTGACCTATCTTAGAATTACTCACATTCTTAGGTACACCCGAAAATTTCACATTTTGGCTCACAAGAACTTTTCCTTCGGTGGTACCTTCGGTGGGTTTCTCTGAAGTTCCTTCCACCCACACTTCTCTCTCTGGTACCGACTCTGTCTCTGGTACCACTTCGTTCTCTGGTACCACTTCGTTCTCTGGTACCACTTCGTTCTCTGGTACCACTTCGTTCTCTGTACCACCTGATAGATCTCCTAGGTCCTCGAAATCTGAATAATCGTAATCGATGATTTCATCATCATCTAATGTCACGTATACTGAACCAATGTTTTTCTTCTTCGGTGGTTCTACCCGTATCGCTGACATATTCACCGAATGTACTGGTCCACCTAAAGCTTTCGTGAGTACATCTGCTCTCTGTGATACTGTGCTAACGTATTCTAGTTCAATAACTTTGTTACTGACTAGATCTCAAAGAGCATGATGTCGAATATCAATATGCTTTGTCCTCTGGTGAGTACCAGGTTTCCTCACTAGTGATATCGATCCTTGGTTATCGCAGTTTAATGTAGTAGGATTTAGCTGATCGTAGCCTATCTCCCTCAGTAATCCTCTCAACCACTGAGCTTTGTTTGCTGCTTCAGCCATTGCGATGTACTCTGCTTCCACTGTCGACGACGATACTGTAGCTTGTCTTTTTGAACTCCATGTTATCGGTGAGTCATTCATCATAAATATCCAACCAGTAGTTGATCGTCGTGTGTCTTTACAACCTGCCCAATTGGCATCAACCCATCCTGCTAGATCGCTAGCCTCGCCATCAAGACGAATACCGTGTAAACGAGTGGACCGAAGGTAGGTAATTACCATTATCCCTTCCTCCCATACTTTCTTCGTCGGTTTGGTAAGGTACCTAGCAAGGTATGAGGCTGCATAGGATATATCAGGTTGTGTACATGTGGCTAAACACTGTAGACATCCTATTAACTCTTGAAATGGTCGAATTTCACTTTCCACCTCCGACATCGAAGGATTTTTCGCAGTAAGAGGTGACGGCGTTTTTCGGTCTCGATGTAAGTCGTTTTCTGGAAATTTCTGAACTATCTTATCGATGTACGCTGGTTGGTTTAACCATATCATCTTTTCTTCTCTGTTCCTTGTTACCTTCATACCCAAGATAGTACTTATCTCCCCCAGGTCGGTTATTATCCATCTTTTACCTAACCCATCGAAAATTTCCTTTGCTTCTTCCTTCGATTTCGTGGCTAATACCAGATCATCGACATAGGCCAGCAGTATTGCTGCTCCCTTTCCTTCGATTTTCCCTTCTGGTCTGTAGTAAAGACCCCAATCTGATTCGATTCTTGAAAAACCTAGGTGAGATAATCCTTCGCCGAGTTCTATCCACCATGTCCTACCAGATTGCTTCAAACCGTAAAGAGACTTTATTAACTTCAAGGTATTACATCCAGGTTTCGGTTTTATTCCCTTGGGATACTTCATGTAAATTTCGACATCGAGTTTACCGTTTAAATACGCCCCTTCGACATTGGCCTGACGAATTTCAAGATCTTCGGTTGCTGCTATAGTCAAGAGTATTCGCAACGACCCCGATCTACCTACAGGTGCGAATGTTTCTTCGTAGTCGACACCTGGTATCTGTGAGAAACCTTGAGCTACTAGTCGTGACTTGTACTTTAGTAAGTTTCCCTCAGAATCTGTCTTCACTTTGAATATCCATTTACATCCAATGGCTTTTTGTCCCGGTGGAAGTACCGTTTCCACCCATGTATCCTTAGATTCTATGTTGGATATCTCTTTCTCCATGGATTCTAGCCACTTCTCACCATCTGGGCCGTTTACTGCTTCTTCAGGAGAGATAGGATCAATGAGAGAAGTATCACTTTCAATACCTGCGATAGAGGCGAGTGAGACTAACTTATTAGGCTCGCGACCAAATTCTAGGAACAAGTCTGTTAGGCCCGCAAAACGGTGGGGGGGTCGAATAATTCGTCCGTGACGTGTCATCAGGATCCCCTCATCCCCATCATTTCTTCCTTCCTCATCATTTCTCTCATTTTCGACGATATCGTTCTCATAGACCCAATTTCCTCCCCAAATGCCCTGTCCTCGTCGTCTTTCAGTAGGTTGTGGGCCTATATTAGGTGAGTTGTCTCTATCGACATCATTTCCTTGTTCATTATCGATATTTTCCTGTTCGCCACTTTCTGAGCGGTCGTCAGGGAAAATTTCTTCGTTGACGACGGGGTCTAGGTCCACTTCGATGGCGTCAAGAGGGGTTTGGATGACATCTGGCGACTCTCTAGTAGCCACCATTCGTCCTGTCGAGCGACGAACGTCTCGTGAGTGTTCGATTCGTCCCGATCCGTCCATTCTAACGATCCAACCGCTCACACCCTCATCTTGACCTAGTATAATGGCTGATGAACCCCTAGGTATCGTGAAGTTCGACTTCAGCCTTATCTCCCTTGGTATCTGAACAAAACACCGTTCACCGAATCTCCACACGCTATCTAGATTCGTGTCTCTTCCGGTGAGTGATGTCCAACCTGATTTACCGCTGACACCAATCGATGTTTTCATAATTATAATGGCGGCGTATCTGACAGCATAGGACCAATATTCGTTCGGTAGTCCTGAGTCAAACAACATCGTTGATACCATCCCCTTCAAGGTACGTATCATTCTCTCCGCCACTCCATTTAATTCTGGTGTGTATCTTGGTGTGATGTAGTGGTTGATCCCTGCTGACAGGTAGAATTCCCTCATGTCGAGGCTATCGAATTCACCTCCCCCATCAGACCTAATCACCCTCACCCTTTCACCAAGCTGTTTCTCCAATTTTGAGATACACTGTCGAACGATATCAGACGCTTCGTTTTTGGTCGTTATTGGTATAGCGAATACAATTCGACTCGCCCTTTCCACACCAACAAAGAAATATCGTTCACCTTTTATCGCCGGACCGAACGGACCAGTAATATCGACATCCATTCCTACTCCTTCACCATCTCCTTTTAACATTGGTGCTTCTTTATTCTTCGGTAGACGTGTTATCTTGGCCTGCATACAGGCGGGACATTTATCTGTTGTAAAGGGATCGTTCTTGTAAGTGTCCCAGTCCTTCTTCAATAGTCCCTGTCTACCTAGATTCTTTAGTTTGTCTACACCTATATGTCCGAGTCGCTGATGCTCAGATTCAAGTGGTGAAGTCGCCTTCGGTGTCGATATCACGATCATCGCGGCAGACATTGCTCTGCCGAATCGTACCGACCACAGTGAGTCATGTTTCCTCAAACCTAGTTTCTCTTTACCTTTACCTATCCATCCACCACCACTACTTAGATTCGCTTTCCACCCCCATGAGAGTAACTTCGAGAGGGAGAGAAGACTTATCTTTGCTGTGGGGACGTGATGTACATCTTTCAGTACCATTTTCTGTCCTGAATCTAGTTCGAGGTTAATGTCACCTGTTTCCCAAGCCGTCATTGACTTGCCAGATGCTAGTCCGAACACTCTCGGTTCCACTAGCCTTCTAATATTCGTCATTATCGACCTGTGAGGAGTTATATGGTGAGTAGCACCACTATCCACTACCCAGGTAGGGATTACACGAGTGTGGCTCACGTCATTAGACTCTGTAGCTAATCCCACCCACTCATTATCCTCAACCCACGGGTTTTCAATTTCTTCGGGCCATACGATGTTACTCGTGTACCCTTCGTCATCATCGAACCACGATTCTGTCGACATGGCCATCCCGGCCCACGCCTCGTGTTCACCATCCAATGACGAATACATCAAGGAGGTTTTGGAGTTATCCTTGGACTGGTTCTCATCCTTCGAGACCGTATGTCCTTTCTTATTATTCTTATTATTCCTCCATTTCTTTTTACCTCCATCCTTTACATCTGCGTTTTCTTTCCTGTTCGTATCCTCTCTTTTAGGTTTACGACAGTACTTCGCTAGATGTCCTACAGTGTCACAGTTATAACACTTTCTAGTTTCTTTCCTGGGCTGACCATCAGAGATATTATCTCGGTTCACCCTCATTCCTTTATTTCCTTCGACGAACATCGCGAATCCCTTCCTATTGGTTCTACCAACAGGGCGCGCTTTACGTCTCGCCGTTTCTTTATTGAAGATCGATAAGACCTTTTCCCAAGTTCTTTCCTCTGCTATGAGGGATGTTACTTCGATCTGAATGATCCTGTAGGATGGTGCTAGAATGGTGTTGAGGAATAACCCAGCTCGATCCTGTGAGTTAAACTTCAACCCCACCAATTTCGCTTCGGACATCGTCTTCGAGAAATCCTCCACATGCTTAGCCATTTCTTCGGCCGTCGCATCGTCCCTTAAGTCATAGCTAAACAACGCTTGACGGACATTCCTTTGATTCTCGATCGTCGCTGTTACATGCAGGGCTATGCAGTAGTCCCACATTTCTTTAGCTGACATCTTCTCAGATATATCAAGCATCACAGCATCCGACACTGTTCCCTTGATCATCCCCTGCGCTTTATTCTCCCTCGCTTGCCACTTTTCCCATTCCTTCCACTCTTCTCCAGTAATCCTTCTACCAACCACTTGCCCTTCGACGGGCGTGGTAGGAGGTACTGATCCCGCCCTCTCAGCTGCCGATCTCACCCCTATGCGACCAGGTTCGGTATCATTACCTGTGACGATATTCCACACGTCACCTATCTGTAGATACACCTCGATCGACTTCCTCCACGGAGCATACGATGCTGGATCGTGGGATAACTTTGGGTGGTTCTCAAGAGAGATCTTAGACGACACGGAGGTCATTATGAGGAGAGTTAGAAATGGGAACTTGCCTTTGTTATACACAGAAGGTATGTGACTTCCGACTGTTAATCTGTTTGCTAATATTAGATGATAATACAGAGGGGAAAAAGAGCAAGCATCAATTCTACATGTCTCTATACTTATCACATTCCACTCACACGCATAAAACCAGAGACGATCGAATAAAGTTCAGAGGATAAGTTGAACGGAGAAATATTCGACGGAAGGGGTAATTCTAACGGCGGTTCGGCCGTCCTGGCCCGATTCTATCGGCTAACACTCATGACATACTTGTATTGGGGTTTGGATGACTTGAACTTGTCCACCGTGTCGGATCTCGGGTCATAAAGTGGGTCAAGCAACTCGAATATCGGACTTGATCCCGTGTCGGGATTATTGAAGATTTGAACAATGATCTGACTTTGGTCAGCTGTGCGAAGGTAGGTAGAGTGTTCTCCCCATCGACAAGCCAACGCCTGCCATGTCAAACTCTGGTGTTCATATTCTTCCCTTCTGACCAGAGTAACCCGGTGACTCCTCGAGTCAACCCAGCAATTCTCGCTGATCCCCCAACACTCCGAGGTCCCGCCACTTCTCTTCAACCTGAATTTATCACCCCCTTCTTCATCCTCACTGGAGTTTGGCGGACAGGTAATAGGATGTTCCTCATTGAGTACAGGACTGGCGGCACCCCATTCCGTTTGGTACATGTATGCTGATTCTCGATTGTCCAGGATTACCCCTCCAAAACTTCGCTCCATCATTCCCTCATCCGAATTTTTGGTGCGGAACACAGCATTCCATTGGTCTTCATTATCCTGAGAAATCTTGAGGATCCACTCTGGGTCGACATAGCATTCATTCAGAAGAGACTTGATTCTCACGCCCACTGGATGGATGGTGCTGAGAGGATCGCCACAACACGTTTGATGGGGTGTCATGGAGGGATCAGTTGGATATGTCATTAAGGAGTTGTAACCTTGAGAAGAGTCTGTATACAAACAAAAATAAGACAAGAAACAACCAACAGAAGACATATGTATATGTCATCTCATCTACTTCCACGTCGGAAGGCCACAAGTTGACAACACATGGGGAGGAAGGCTTGTAAAGCACTATGTACCGGTGATCACGAAAGGAACCTCCGCCAATCTGTGGAGTAGGCCTTCTTTCAAAGATGAGTAGTAGTGACTTGTCTGGTTGAGGCCAGACCGAATCACCTTTTCACATCTCCAGAATGCATTCCTATTTCAGCCTCAACTAAGGAACATAGTGATGTATGTACCTAACTAACGATGAAGATCAGTCTGATGATGTCGCAACTTCGGCTTGGTCACCTTCCCGCTCCAACTCCTCCAACTTCTCCAACTTGGTGTCATACACCTTCCTATCTATGGTGAAATCATACAAGGAATGTATTGGCTGTCCACACCTTTCAAAGTAACCCTGGGTGTCTACCTTATCCCTCATCAATACCCAAGCTGGGTTCTCTCTGTCGGGCGGATTTTTGAAGATCTGGATCCTCACCGTCGAGTCATCAGCGGTGCGCAAGTAAGTTGAGCTCTTGGACCAAGCACAGGCGAGAGTACGCGTCACTGATTGGTTCTCGTAGGAGTGGTCCTCCCTTCTGATGAGTAAGTCCTCTTCGAGCAACCGAGAAGCAAATTCTTCCCGTCCTTCAGATTCATCTGGATCATTGATGTCCTCCATATGCTCAGTCTGCCCTATTTCACCCTCTTCCTCCTCTTCATCAGACCAATATTCTTCTAGTCCATAGGATCCTTCTTCATCAAGCAAGGGTCCGGCAATGTCGTCGATCATATATTGCACGTTTCCAGAGTCCAACTCTGTTCTCTTAAACTGCCAGTAGATGCCAGGCTCCTTGGCAAGGAATAGTATGCTGGAGTGTCGGAACTCTTCACTGTCCACATCATGCAGCTTTATCCAGGTAGGATCGCTACGTTCAACATTCGCTTCACAGTAATGATGAAGTGATTCTATGTTGGTGGACAATGGATGACGAGTATATAGGGGGTCTCCGTGTGTCCATTCATCCGGTTGAATGGGCGGGTGAGAAGTCTGGTTCATCTTGTTGATGCTGGATATAAGTTCTATTCTGAAATCCTTGCAGGGGGTGGTAGAGAAAGATCTGATAGGAGGATTTGTGAGAGGGTGGGGTAGGAGATTACTATATATATATATATATATATATATATAGATCAATCAAATTCTCATGTGATGAACTTCGAGCAGTACCAAAACACCCCACACAGAAAGGAATATATACGGATTCGTTTACGGATGAATGGAAGCTGTCAACCCCGCAATTTATCCTGTAATGGATTGATCAAGCCTTGCTCGAAAATCCGTTTGATAAATTGCATCATGAAACACATCATATCAGGAAGGTGTTCAAACCGCTGTGTAAGAAGGGAGGGGATTTATTACGTGACGGGCAAGCTGTTACCCTTGGAAGTGTCACAGGGTCAGTGTGACAGTCATGTGTACTGGTAGGGAAGAGTGCGCAGCGCACGGACTGGATCCGTCAAACAAACTCATCTTGCTGCATATGTGTATGGCAGGGTCTGCCTTAAGCAATTTGGAGTGATGATGACTCAAAGATATTGACCTGAGTCAATCGAGCATCCATACACATCAATATGTCCATCGCAAACGTCTGTTGACTGCGCCAAGAAGCGGTCGGCGTTCATCAATAATCCGCTCCCTCCGACTTAACATCCCCCGGCCTTATTGTTTCGCCTCCTCCTGCGGGTTCCACTGAAATATACCTTCCTACAACTGTACCCATAGTATTGGCCCCGTCATACCAGCTCACATGTGTTGATTGGGGATCAAGTTGAACCCTTCTGCTGTAGACAGTGTGCTTATCCCAGGGACGCTGAAGTGTGGACCCCACCATCTCCTCTGCTTCATTCCATTCTGTGACTAGTGTTTTCACCCACAGACTGATGAATTCATTAGATTTTCCCAGGGCAGGTCCTTGGATGTTTTCCACCAAGGACAATGTAGACGCATCCTTGGTGGTGAACACCCTCTCACGGAAGACACCCTTGGCGATTTTCTTGAAGAAAACGGTATTGTCCGTTATCTCTTTGTCCAACTTCCAATCTTCTGCTTCTTTAGTTTCATGGTAAACTCTTGAAGCATCTTTTTCCGGAGGATCTGTATACAGAAACGGATCGTCACACTCTCCTGACAAAGCATGTACCGGATGATTACTCAAGATTTCTTCTTCTGTCTCTTGTTTAATTTGTACACTTGATTCGCCCTCTTCGTCTTGCCCAGCGGCTCGGAGTCCAGTTGCAGGAGTGACGTCGGTATAGGGCGCAAGATAACTGTGTTGATAGCGGCTAGTCTGGGGACTGTTCCGAGGATAAATGTTGATTTGAGATTTGTATCCTTCTTCTGTGAGGGTAACATAGCGGGCATAGAGGTGGTCCTTGTCCAACATAGGGCACTGAAGCAGTCTGGTGTCCACACCATTCAGAGGAAATTCTCTCATCTCAGCAATCCATCGTCCAGGTGTATCTAGAGATTGACCAGGTCCCCATTCGCGTTCATTCATAATGTATTGTGGGCCCTCATGGGTGAAAATACGCTGCCGTTGAGCGGCTGGTGCTGTCATTTTGGCAACGAAACTTTCTGAAGCATCATTTGCAGATGCTTGACGGTGCCAAGCAGGTCCGAAGACTGTTTCTTGGTGTAGGTCTGTAGTGCTCTTCCACGGTGGACAGTATTCGTAAAATGGATCACCATTTGTCCACTGATTGGAGTTCATCCGGGGAGCTAGCAGGGTTGGGTTGATCGGACTTATGATTACGGTGAGAATTCCTTGAAGCCATGGTGTCTGGCAAGGTTGTACTATGATGTGGGCTGTAGGTGTAGTGTACAAGTAATTTCAACTATATGTGGTCAAAAGAGCTTGATGATTGAATGGTGATGGCAAAACAACATGAAGATTCAGTAACACAGGTCACGGGGGCTGCTTTTATATGTCAGACAAAGTCTGAGTATAAACAAGGACGACATATGACATATGTTGTGCTTGATGCTCCTTACAAGAACGGGCCCAATCTGTCAAAGGATCATGAGTGCAAGGGTTTGACTATAGTAGAAGTGAAAAAACCATTGTGATAGTCCAAAGTCAGCTGTTTTGAAATAAATTGACAATCTGCAGAATCAATCAGTACGTGCATAAGCCATGAGATACGTGTGATGAGGCTTATCCCATGCGGCATCTCAGATCAGTGGGCAACCAGTCAAGGACATCAGTATCAGTCCATTAGAGATGAGACTTTGCGTGCGATTTGGCCTGCACTCTCTTTTCAGGTCCATTCTCTGTCACTGGATTGATCTGAGCGTCGGAATCAGATCTAACTAGTAAATATCCCTTCTTACATCTCTTCATCTCTCAGTGAGTTAATGTAGGGGTACTATATGATTTTAACCTTCCCAGGTCTCTTGCTCGACGTATGTGTCCTCTCCTTCGACCCCTTGACCCAACTCAACTGTTTCTTCGAAAGCGATCTCATTTCCCCTTACTTCTCCCATTGACACTTCCGATCTCATCCAATCGACCATTGCCTTGCCATGTTCATACCGCCTATGATACATGGTATTCTTATCCCAAGCGCGAGCAAGCGTAGTGAGATGATATCCTGCGTCCACATTGGAAATCGTTGTCAGCATCTGAATAAATAGACTGGCATTGTTGTCATTGTTCAAGAGCTTTGTGGTGTCAACAATGATTTCTTTCATCTTCCCCACATGTGAGTCAGGCCAAACGAAAATACGTTCCCACCATATTGACTCAGCAATGGGCTTGATGAACATGGTGCCTCTATCTATTGGACAGGAAAACCAAGTCTGATCCATTTGTTCATATATGTCATTGACCGTTGTCTTTGGCGGGTTGAGAGTGAAGAATGGGTCTTGTGGTAGTAGCAATGAAGCAGGTAAAATGTGAGCTGGGTAATTGCTAAGGACGGGTGTTTCTGCAATTTGTGTGTTTGATCCGGTTTGTGAGGCCAATAAGTAGTTGTAGTCCTCTGGATCATATATAAACGGTTCACGTTCGGTCAATGAAGTACTCGTAGTGTCCATCTCAAAGTATATCTGAGGGTTTTACTCTTTGGGTTGGTTGTGTGTGATCAGATATGTCGTATTAAGAGACGTTGAGATAGTGAGAGAACGTGTTGTGTAGTGGGTTGATGGATTTGCGGGTTCGGAGGAGAGATGATGAGGAATAAGGAGTTGTTGATGTTTTGACATGCCATACGGATAAAGGACCCCCCTGATGGTCTCTTCGCACGTCATCCATCCGAGATCAAAGGAGAATAGAGGTAGACATCCTGAGGTGAAACAAGACAAGCAGGATGCCAGATACTGTAGCACATGTTTGGGGTCAGAAATGATCCTTCCCTTCTATCCCTAATACACATACAGGAAAAGGATGGTGAGAAGGCAATGGAGCTAATTCAAAGAGCACGCCAATGTTCACGACCAGACAGATTGCGGAAGTGGTGAAAAAACACTAGATCTGGACAGGAGTGAAGGCAAGATGTGATGCAGACTCCATGTATTGACCGAGAATTGCCAGGCAGTCAACGACGCAGGAATTCAAAGGGTGTTGTGAAAACAGAGATGCAAAAGTTTAGACGGAGGGCTCACCAATCAGTTGTCTTACATCTGACTTACATCATCAACAATGTCAATTTCACGTCCTATTTGATTTCTGTGTGAAGATTTCTTTAAGTGTTGCATGAAGCCGGAACCATTGTGCAATCGACCAACGACCAATTCGTCTCTGCCAACATATGCTGTCCCAAGTGATATTGAAGATCAATTGTCTTGTTCCGCAATTTTGAGCAGAATATCCTCTTCTTCCTCTCCATTCTCAATCTCCACGATCTTCTCTTCTTCATCCCCCAGTTCATGTCCGTTAATCAAAACATTCCCAATATAACCCTTCTCCCAGCCTCCTTTCCGATCCAGCAACCAATCATCATAATACTCGCATTCTCTCGCGTTGACCGGACCATCATCTTCACACAACGCAAATTGAGGACAGTTCCCACAAGGCACTTGGGTCTGACCGAGCGGTACAGTGAGTCGTTTTGTAGCACGATAGACGACGGCCGTATCGGACAGATCTCGCAGAGTACCCGCTCTTAGCGCAGCGGCTTCGATGGCACCGGTGTTCATAGCGTGATTATTGCGCGATCTCTTCTTAAAGTTGTAATCGTCTAGCTCATCCGAATCCACTGAGGAAACGTCCGAGCTGGATGGGTCGGAATCGGAATCGGAATCGGATTCTGAATCCTCTGATTCTGAAGAGGAATATCGTCGTTTGCGTTTTGACTTGGACGATTTGGATTGGTGTCTACGTTTGGACTTGGATCTCGATCTCCGGGACGATTTCGACTTTTTCGACTTTTTACGACGGCTCGTTTCCACCTCATCAATTTCTCTCAGTGGTTCACTACCACTGTCACTGTTGACGCTTGATTTGTCGCTGTTCCCACTCTCCGAACTACTCTCGTCACTATCCGAGTCCTCTTTCCGCCGACGCTTCTTCTTCTTCTCTTTTTCTTTTCTTCGTTTTCGCTTACGTTGCTGTTTCTCATCGACCTTTTTCTTTCGCTCCTTTTTCTTCAGTGACTTGAGCATCTCCTTCTGCTTCTCTCGATCCTTGGCTCGTCGTTTAGCCGCCGCTCCTTCGTCTTCCTCCTCGTCACTCGCCGCCCGCGACTTCCTTGCTTCAGGTCGCTCAACATCGTCTTGATCTTCCTCATCGTCGCTAGGCGGTTGCACGCCAGACAAGGGCTTGACGACCTCCACCAGCCCGTCCAGCTCCAGAGCACGCATACACTCCATGACATGCTTGACTTGTAACTCGGCGGTGGTGACTCTGGATTTCTGAACGTATGCCAAGAGAGCGTGCGGGCTAGGAAGGTTGCCTAATCGAGATGTGGGGTTGATAGGATCTGGCACCAGTGCTCGCTGTTCCTCGCTCCGGTTTGATGGGTTGGGAAATGTCTGTAACAATTAGCATGAGGATTGGATGGACCATTTGCACGGTCTGGACCCGCCCGCACCACTCACAAGACTTTCGACTCGTTTGAATAGTAACTCGCAAATCACTCTGACGAGCTCCGCGTCATAATCTTTGGTCTGGTCAAACCAGACTCCCCCAGCAATGTCCTCGGGAGGTGTTAGATGGGGCAGTATATACAAGGCTAGTGTCGGCGCCTTGACATTAACCAATTTCCTGCTCCAGCCTTGAACGGAAAAAGAACTTACGCTGATTCCTTTGAAAGTTTTGACATGCCCATCTTTTTCCAGCTGATCCAAAGTTTTACGCAAAGTTACCACGGGCATGGCTTCACGCCCGATCTGATTACGTATGGTTACTTGGCTGATACCTGAGATGGTCAGCCGCTTGATTGGGTAAGCTGACATGGAACCTACCTCGGTTACCGGCGCTTTTGATCACGTTGAGGACGACTTTTTGTTGGTCGGTCAAGATGGTCTTCCTGATCTGTCAGCCATATATGGAATGATGGTCTTGTAACAACGCACTTCTTCGCATCGTCCGGAGACGAGGCATGATAGATGCTTGTGCCATCCTTCTGTTCCTCCGTCAAGAGTTGCTGCGCATCAGAGTTTGAACGTGTCGGAGGTAAGAGATGACCCACCAGTCGGAGAAGAGTGATGATGCTGCTGATCACATGCTTTTTACCGAGCCTTGGGAGGGAGGCCTCTATCTGGGCTTGGGTCATACTCTGACCGGTCAGTGCCAACCGGACTAGAAAGATCATATACTACTAACACTGTTCTTTGCGGCCATGACATTCTTCCAGACGTGCTGGTCGGAAGGGGCGAGAGACGCCATGTCGGTATAATATCCACAGATATTCCCTCGAGTCACCGTCCAGAATAAGAGGGGGGGCTGGGGTTATGAGAGAAGCATAAGCAACGGTGAGTGCTATGACAGTAAATGTAAGTAAGGTAGTGTGTCGAAAAGTCAAAACGTTGAAGAGAAGGTCAGTGATGGGAAAGGTGGACATGACGTGTGTTTTACCTACCCCCACGTGGCGGAGTGATAAGGAATCTACACAACGTCACTACCACTTACTTACTTTCCCCTCATCTTTCGACTTTGAACATCATCGGCCTACGCCTACCTTCATAGCCCTACTAGTCTCCTCCCAGTGTATCAAAAACAGCCAGACTTATCACGGATACCCGAGGGAAACTTGTCATCTTTCTCCGCGCCGTGTGATCTCTCCCCATGCGAGCATAATCATGGCCAGCCTGTCCGATGTGCTGGACAGCATCTTTCTCCGGATTGCGTCGGAGAATGAGGATGTACGCAATCAAGCAGGCGAGGAGTTAGCCGCTGTGGCCTCCTCGTGGTCTCAGGACTATCCCGTTCACGATGGGGGCAAGAACTTTTGGAGTGCCGTCTACCCGCGAGCGTTTGAGCTCACCAGGAGCAATAACTATCATGAGCGATTGGGATCTTGCGTGGCCATCAGTGCGTAGTCGT
This sequence comes from Tremella mesenterica DSM 1558, assembly GCF_000271645.1. NCBI lineage: Eukaryota > Fungi > Basidiomycota > Tremellomycetes > Tremellales > Tremellaceae > Tremella > Tremella mesenterica. The sequence goes on along the minus strand of NW_006711236.1, from coordinate 201,743 downwards.
CTAGTTATCATCAGATGACGCTGATTATCCTCAGATAGCCTACTAGAGGCAGTGAACGAGGACGTACCCGAACGAGCGCGGCAAAAGGATATGCGGCTATACGAATGTCAGTCGAATCTGCCCTCCTCTTCTTGGATCGAGTTGACCATCAGATCTGCGGCCCCTTTTCACATGCGGGGACACCGCTGTCATGGTAGCCGCCGCTCATGTAGCCGGTAAGATTGAGATCCTCCATGGTGTGACTCAACTGATCAGACAGGAAACATGGTCCGCATCGCTGGTGTCACATTGGGGGAATCGTTCTTTGTGAAAGAGGTCCCACAAGCCCTCCAACAGCTAGAAGGTGGGTCGTCCGTCGAGTGTGTAAGTGCGACATACTGATCGTGAGACTCCCGGCAAGATGTCAATCGCTTCTCTGGTGTGCTACTTCTGCATCAATTTGCCATCAACGCTCCTGGCCTGTTTCAATCGGATGTCCCGCGAGTGTTGGACAAGATCTGGACACCTCTCCGAGATTCTCGTGTACGTACTGATTCACGATGAGAAGGAGCTGCAACGCTCATACACAGACCATGGTACGAGAACGAGCTTCAATGCTGATGTCCGCTTGTTTAGAGAATATCAAAGCTCGCGAGAAGAGTCATTCTGAAATTTACCGAAAGATATTTGAAGAGGCCAGAATAGGTCTAGCCCGAGGCAGCTCGACCGAAGCGATCCTCGGTTCTCTTCACGCCTTCAGCGCAATGCTTCAGAATCAGTCAATAGTGAGCCCAATGCCCTCATCAGGACGCTTTGAGCTGAGTATCAGTCGACAGCAGATCATTATCGTCATATCTGTGACCTGGCTCTTAACTATCGGGATAGCAAGGAGATCGAAGTCCGAAAACAGGTCATCACGTTGATTCCTCGCATGGCAACTTACGACAGCGATGAGTTCCAAGTAACGTATCTTCATCGGAGCATGGCATACCTCTTCCAAGCTCTACAGAAACCGACCGACAGAGATATCGGTGAGTGGCAGGTCGTACTGAAGCTAATTATCACTTACTGATACAACAGCGTACGTGGCGCTGGGACACCTGGCGATGCAGCTCTCATCCAAGATGAAGACCTTTATTGACGACATAATCAAGATCATCAAAGACCATTTACGCATGCGAGGGTATGAACCTTTTCCAATCATTATCATACCGTAGTGTTGACATTCACAGCAAGAAGGGGGCACCTTCAGAAGCTCCCATCTTCCAATGTCTGGCGATGTTGACCATAGCCCTCGGCCCCATGCTCACACGCCAAATGCATGATGTGTTAGATCTCATGTTCACCTTTGGTCTCAGCGATGCGCTTTTCAATGCTCTGGACGTTATCGCCAAGCATATTCCGCCACTTCTCCGAACAGTGCAGGGTGAGTCGTCTACACTGACTTTCTGCGACGTCACTGACCCATAGAACGATTGCTGGATATGCTCTCCATGATTTTGATAGGGGAGCCTTTCCGACCTCTGGGTGCCCCTGTTGCTCGCAGTCATTCTAGCACGACTCGCGACCTCAATCTCAACATTTTGCAGGTCAGTGAGCACGGAGCATGACAACGTACATGGCTCAAAAATAGGCACAAGCGAGTGGGCAGTCACCCGAGACACTTGCTCTCGCTCTCAAAGTCCTTGGCAGCTTTGACTTCTCCGGCAACGGTCTGAACGAGTTCGTCCGCGAGGCAGCGTTGCCATATCTGGAGCATGACAGTTCGGAAGTGCGGAAACAAGCGATTCTCGCCTCCACGCAATTGTTTATCAATGACACGATCTGCCTGCTCACAAGCAACCATGCCATCGATGTCGTGAGCGACGTACTGGAGAAGTTGCTCACTGTTGGTATCACAGATCCCAGTGGGTGTCTTGAAGATAAGATGAGACGAGCTGACAGTCTCAGATCCTCTCATACGAAGGACGGTTCTGGAAAACCTGGATGAGAAGTTCGACCGTCATCTCGCTCAAGCTGAAGATATCCGTTGTCTCTTCATTGCTCTTAACGACGAGGTCTTCCAAAATCGAGAGCTAGCCATCGGCATCATCGGTCGGCTTGCACGGCATAATCCTGCCTACGTTATGCCGCCTCTGCGCCGATCCCTCATAAACCTTATCACCGAGCTGGAGTACGCGACGAATACGTGAGCAATCCAAGATCATGCTCCGTATCTACTGGCTGACACGGCAGGAGACAAATGGAGGAAAGCGCCAAACTCCTCTGCCTGCTAATCAGGGCCGCGGCCTCTCTCGTTCAGTCATACGCCCCGACCATACTCAGTGTTCTGCTCCGGACCGCCAGCTCTTCAGAGACCTCAGTCACGGTGGCCGCCCACTGTGTGACGTGTATCGGAGAACTGGCGCTAGTGGCAGGAGAAGAAATGACACCAAAAGTGCAAGACGTCTTGATTTTGATCATCGACATGCTCAACGATCAATCGTCAAGCTTGAAACGAGACGCAGCATTGAAGACTTTAGGGCAGATTGTGTCCAACACCGGAGAAGTGATTCGACCGTATCTCGATCATCCTCAATTGCTGGGTATACTCTTCAGGTTTCTCCGTACAGAGACCTCGCAGGACATCAGATTGGAAACCATCAGGACCATGGGAATGTTGGGTGCACTGGACCCATTCAAGCACAAGGTGAGCGCTGCCGTGTGACTCCTCTTACCGCAGCATGTCTCAATGCTGACAGAGGAGCTGCTGCAGGGTGGGGTGGATGACCCCAACGCGGAAACCTCCGGTCCCAGAGCGACAGATATAACTCTCCTCATGAACCTACAAACTCCATCCAATGATGAGTACTACCAAACTGTCGTAGTCAATTCGCTCGTCCACGTGATGAGTGACCCCTCACTCAAAGATCACCATCACGAAGCAGTCAACGCGGTGTTATACATCTATAATACCCAGCGATTACGATGTGTCAATTTTCTGCCTCAAGTGAGTCCGGGCCGCATCCAGGTGGTTGATGCTGAGTTATAGATCTTGCCAGCGTTCCTCAATGTCATTCGAATCGCCTCCCCTCATAGGCAAGAGTTATACATCTCCAACCTCGCCAAACTTATTTCTATCGTCAAGCAACACATCCGCAATCATCTAAACGAAGTTTTCGCCCTCGTATACGAGTTCTGGAACCCCAACTCTTCCCTGCAGGTCACAATTATACTACTGGTTGAGGCAGTTGCTCGGGCTGTTGAAGGAGAGTTTAAATCATATCTGCCGAGGTTACTACAACAAATTCTTCGCTCGTTCGATGGTGGTCTTACGACCAAGCAGCTCCCCGAACGACGACTCAATACGCTACTGCACATTTTACGTGCTTTCTACGTGTTTGGCTCGAGTATCGAGGATTATCTCCATCTGGTACTTCCGGTCATTGTGCGGAGTTTTGAAAACCCCTTGGCACCTGAACAGCTCCGCAAAGCTGCGTTGAAGACGACTGGTCAGCTTTGCCGAAAGGTCAACTTTTCAGATCACGCCTCGCAAATAATCCACCCCCTGGTTCGGACCTTGGAAAATAGCGACGGTGAACTCCGGAGTATAGCCATGGACACACTTTGTGTTCTCGTCCTTCAATTCGGTCCTGACTATGCCATCTTCATCCCTCTTGTCAACAAGGTCCTCTTGGAACATCGCATTCAGCACGCTCCGTATGAACAGCTCATCACTAAACTCTTGAACCGCGAGCGATTACCTCCCGACCTCGGACCAGTGGAGCGATTCGCGAATGATCCCGTGCAAGAGGCGCCTGTATCGGCAGAACAGGCGAAACTGCCAGTAAATCAACAGCAACTGAAGACTGCCTGGGACTGCAGTATGGTCGGCACCAGAGCCGAATGGCTTGAATGGCTACGTCGACTAGGCAGTGAACTCATGGGACAAGCACCTTCCCAAGCTATACGAGCATCACGCGACCTCGCCATGATATATCCACCATTTGCGAGGGAGCTGTTCAATGTGGCTTTTGTATCCTGTTGGACCGAGTTATTTGACTCTTATCAAGAAGATTTAGTGCATAATCTCGAGGTTGCGCTCACCAACCCAGGTGTTCCATCCGATGTGGTCAATACGATCCTCAACCTTGCCGAGTTTATGGAGCATGATGATAAAGCTTTGGCGATCGAGTCGCGAGTCTTGGGTGACTACGCTGTCGTCTTCCATGCCTACGCAAAGGCGCTACACTACAAGGAGATGGAGTTTTTCGTCGATGCCGCCTCCGTTTCTGTCATGGAGGATTTGATCAGTATCAATCAGAAACTGCAACAATCCGACGCCGCATGGGGTACGCTCGAATACGCTCAAACGAACATGGAAATGACTTCTGATGTACTCTGGTACGAAAAACTTGGGAGATGGGAAGAAGCACTTCAAGTCTGGAATGAGCGTGAAGAGGATCCCAATTCGGACTTTGACGAATCGGCCATTGCGATGGGCAAGTTGCAGTGCTTGCATGCCCTCGGCGAGTGGGAAGATCTTAGCGAGTTCGTTCGGGTCAGGTGGTCTAATTCCACTCAGGAGGAGAAGAAGCTCATGGCTCCATTGGCGGCAGCGGCGAGTTGGTCGCTCTACCAGTGGGATTTGATGGATGACTACATTGGCGCGATGAAGAATGATTCGGCAGATAGGAACTTCTTCAAGGCCATCATTGCTGTACATAGGAATCAGTTTTCCAGTGCCCTACGACACATCACCAAAGCTCGCGAGAGATTGGATGGAGAGTTGACATCACTCACAGGCGAAAGCTACGGAAGAGCGTACGAGTGAGTTACTCTGAAGGTCCCTATAGATGATGAGCTGATGATTCAGCGTTGTCGTCAGAGTACAGATGTTGTCCGAGTTGGAAGAAATCATCTCTTACAAGGACCATGCGGATCAACCTGACCGACAGGCGACCCAAAGAAGAACGTGGCAGAAGAGGTCCGTCATCCCCATGGCCCAAGTTTACATGACTGACGGCCAGATTGGAAGGGTGTCAACGAGATGTTGAGGTTTGGCAGAGAATTCTACAAGTTCGATCCCTCGTTCTCACCCCGAACGAGGATATGGAAACTTGGATCAACTTTGCGGATCTGTGTCGGACTTCTGACAGGCTGAATCTGGCGGAGAAGACCCTCACATCACTCGTCGGAGCCTCTGTTAGCGCGGCAGACCCCGAGGTGAGCTTATCATCTTGAACTTTCATAAGCTGACGGTCAGTCGAGGGCGAGAGCGCCGCCTCCTGTTATCTTCGCTTGGTTCCGACTGATATGGGCCAAAGGCCTGCGTGAGAGTGATCGCGATGAACGCGTGGCCACCATGCAGTATCTGCGCGACTTCACGACTCAATTGACGGAAGATATTGGGATCAAGCAAGAGTCGAACGGACAACTGCAACTTCCCGATGCGAAGAGTTATGGGGAGTACATCAAGTTGTTGGCTAGATGTCATGTGGAACTCGGTCAATGGCAGACGGCTCTGAAGGATAATGCACTAGCGGTGGGTTGATCGTTACTTTCCGGACTTCCACCGACATGAGTATCTGCACGGCTGACGGACAGATGTCACCCGAGGGCATCATTGGTGATTACGCAATGTCGACGAAGCTTGACCCGGAATGGTATCAGGCCTGGCATACATATGCCTTGGCTAACTTCGAAGTTATCACTCAGCTCGAAATCTCTTCTCAAGGTCTAGAAGGCCACCATTTCCTGCAATACATCATCCCTGCTGTCGATGGCTTCTTACGCTCTATAGCGCTCTCGCCTGGAGATGCTCTACAAGACACTTTGCGACTACTCACCTTGTGGTTCAACTACGGCTATGAAGCCGGCGTCAATCAAGCCATCTCTCAAGGTCTTCACACTGTCAACATCGACGTCTGGCTCGAGGTTATTCCCCAGATAATCGCTCGTATACACACACCCCGAGCTACCATCCAGGGTCTCATCGTTCGTTTACTACATGACATCGGTCGAGCCCACCCGCAAGCCCTCATATATCCGCTCACTGTGGCCAGTAAATCCAATGTTGCCGCTCGAAAAGCCGTCGCGAAAAGTATCACCGCCAAAATGCGCGAACATGCAGGAACTATAGTCGATCAAGCCGAACTTATATCGACTGAACTCATCAGAGCCGCCATTCTATGGCATGAGATCTGGTACGATGGTTTGGAAGAAGCTTCGAAGCATTACTTCGCCGATGGTAATATTCAAGGAATGTTCGACGTTTTGACGCCTCTTCATGAGATGGTCGAAAAGGGGCCAGAAACCTTGAGGGAGACTTCGTTTGTTCAAAGCTTTGGACACGACCTTCACACCGCCCACGACCATTTGAAGAAGTATTCAATGCATGGTGACCCGACAGAGATACAACAAGCTTGGGATGTGTATTATGCCATCTTCCAGCGATTGGGGAAACAGCTGAAGTTGCTCAATGTTATCGAGCTGCAATATGTGTCACCCAAATTGTTGGCAGTGAGAGATTTAGAGATTGCAGTGCCCGGAACGTATCAATCGGGCAAGCCGGTCATTGGAATAGGATACGTGCTGCCTACGTTCCAGGTGATTGCGTCCAAGCAGCGTCCACGGAAGTGCGCTATGCGAGGTATGGATGGGAAAGATTATACTTATTGTCTAAAAGGTCTGTTTGCCAAAGCTCTCTCTCTCGTCTCCCTTGACCCTTCGAGGTCGGCTCACTCCCTTGATGTTGGTGGCAATGTCATAAGAGAGCTTCATCTGAGTCTGGTAAGAAGGAAGGAATGGTAGCTGACAATCAGGACACGAAGATCTTCGCCAGGACGAAAGGGTTATGCAACTGTTCGGACTTGTCAACACCCTCCTCGCTGCCGATCAAGAATGTGCCAAGCGTCATCTCTCCATTCAACAGTACTCTGTCACTCCTCTTTCTCCCGGTGCTGGTGTGCTGGGATGGGTGCAACACTCAGATACGTTCCACATGCTTATCAAGAATTACAGAGAGTCGCGCAAGATCTTGGCGGATATCGAACATCGACTCATGCAGCAAATGGCCGATGACAGTTACGAGTCTCTTCCTCTTCTTCACAAGGTCGAGGTGTTCCAATATGCCTTGGACAATACAACGGGGCAAGATCTGTACAGGATTTTGTGGTTGAAAAGTCGCAATTCTGAAGCGTGGCTGGAAAGACGGGTGACATATACGAGAAGCCTGGGAGTCAACTCGATGGTTGGGTATATTTTGGGTTTGGGAGATCGTCATCCTAGTAATCTGCTTTTGGATCAGATTACGGGAATGATCGTGCATATCGACTTTGTAAGTTGACCCTTGTCCCCCTCATCTCTCCTATGTTGGTCAGAGAGCTGATTGACAGGGTGACTGTTTCGAAGTCGCTATGCATCGTGACAAGTTTCCAGAAAAAGTACCATTCCGACTTACCCGAATGCTCATACATGCGATGGAGGTGAGTTATCAAGTACTCTGGCCCTACATTTTTCAAATGTGTCTTTCAACTTTCTTTCAGTACCTCGTCTTACACATGAACTGACACTGATTTCCAGGTCTGCGGTATCACTGGTACATTCTCTCGCTCGTGTGAAGTATCGATGGAAGTTCTTCGAGCCAATCGAGAATCCATCATGGCGGTATTGGAGGCTTTCGTGTATGACCCTTTGTTCACTTGGAGATTGACAGCCACCACTCAACCCGGTGGCGGACGAACTGTAGATGTGCAGGATACGACAGATGATTGGCAACAGCGAAAACCCAAGGCCAGTGAGAATGATATATTGAATGGTGGGTGGAGTGCTTTGCGTCTTCACACCTCTCCAACTTGAGCATCACCCCACTCAAACATGAGCCTGTCGGATGTCTCTCGGTCACCCGTGATGTCGGCCAATCCGGATGACCCATATCGATCATGATGATGGTGCTGATAAAGAGATGGTGAGAGAACAGAAGTCAAGAACGATAAAGCCCTCCAGGTGATTGAAAGGGTACGAAACAAGCTCACCGGGCGTGATTTTGCCACGCCGAGTAAGCCTATGGTGTTGGGTGTGAAGCAACAGGTGGAGAGATTGGTCGAAGAGGCGACTAGAACTGAAAATCTTTGTGTTGCTTTCGTGGGATGGTATGTGTTTTCTTTGTCTCGCATATCAACTGACATGCAGGTGTTCTTTCTGGTGATCCTGGGTCCAAACACGTGTACACCTTTATACAATGCATAGCTAGGACATTGCAATCACTAAACTTCAAATTTGTCGCTCACATTTGTCAAATCATCAAACCGTCTTATCCACTGTGGACTCTTGTCCTTCATAGGTAAGCACTTGATGTATCTTACTTTTGGTTGTGTGTTCGAAGTTGTCACTCAAGCATAGCTATCGCTCAACAGTATACCAATAAGGAAGTGGAGGCCGTACTTACCTTCCGACGATAGTTAGTATAAGCAAATTTGGGTTTTCGATATCCGGAATCGGCGGAGGAGATGGTGGACCCGGTGTGGGTTTGAGATAAGGAGTGGGAGGTGGAGGAGTATTTGGCTTGGGAGAAGGTTGAGGATTGGGTTGTGGCTCTGACTTTGGATCAGGTTCAGGGGATAGTTCTGGCACGGAGACCCCGGCCGTCGGGTGTGTTTGATCACCCCTTTCGACGTAATCAAAATCATGTCCCATTCATTCCCATCGTTTCTGCTTCTGCTCAACATCATACGTCTGTCCCTATTTCTCGCCATATCGCCTTTCACCGCTCGTGTCTGTGGTCGTGGTGGAGGTGTTGCGATAGGATAGGTCGGTTCTGGTTTGGGGGTTCCGCTCAGCCGGACGATTCCTGGAACAACGAACGCCTCGACATTGATGTCGACATCTTGAAAATCGTATTCGCCCATCGGTTCGAGATCAGGGTGTCGTGATCGGCATAGTAATGAATGTATCGTCTCCTTTGTCTGGGTTGGTAGAGGACGAGGATCCTTGAGAAGTGGAGGAGATGGTGGAGGCGAGGGATACGCTGGAGGTGAGTCGTTCGGGGTGGTTGCGCCGACAGGAACACCATGGATACAGAAGTCGTCGTCGCTGCCGTGAGGAAGGGTATTCTTGGACGTGGAATCGGGAGATGGAGCTGGTGATCGACTTGGAGCCCGGTCAGGACCAGGTTCCGGCTCGGGTTCAGGTTCAGGTTCAGGTGGAGTGCCGGCTATTAGAATAACTTCCGTGGAATTGTATCCTGAGACGGGCAAAGAGTGGGAAGTGATCTCGACGGTTGTTGGTGTGGTGTATTCGTTCAGGAGGAAGAGGTGAGAAGCTATGTCACGTTTGGGTACAGGAGAGTGGATGGAAGTCTTCTTGGAGTCAGAGATGTTGTTGGTCCAGCTGATTAGATACTGACTTAATCAGCTTCGTATGAATCTGCAGATGAGAGTGCTTACCTCCGCAGGATCAAGAGACGTCTCAAAAACACTTCCCGGCTTTCCTGATTGAGGTGCCGGTGCATAAGCCGGAGCAGCTGGAGGATCGGGTGCAGGAGGCGCAGGAACGAGTGGGAGAGTGGACGTAAAGGTCAGATCAGGAGTGAGAGGAGGCCAGTAATCCGGAGGTGGTGAACAGGGTGGAAACGGACGAGGATGATACTCGCATGAGATATAAGGCGGAGGTCGGATCCCTTTTCTGGTTGACGAACTCCACTGATTGAGTAGCATCATCTCGACAATTTCTGTGAGGTGGGAAGTGTGAGTGTTGTAAAGTTTAATTATCTCAGATGAAAGCAAAGAAATGGATGAATGTCTAGCTAGGATTCTTATATCTGCCTGCCGGCAAGGTGAGTCAAGAATCAATACAACTCTTTCCACTCGCCAAGAGACGGATCAGCTAATCACGAACAGAACCAAATACACCGAAGGAATTGCATCAGGTTCGATTCTCCCGCTCGGCCGCTCGACTCCGAGGGGAATATATCAACTCGATCGATTACTACAAGTCGTAATTCCCATTCGGGGTCGGCACATTCGTTCCGGTCAATGGAATGATTGACACTGACGACGTGTGTGCGTACATTTCACTCCCCAATCACCAAATCCTGTCTGAGATAAAAGGCATAGGAATGCATATGCGAGGAGATGCTGACTATAACGCGATACGACGAACACGACACGACAACTCGATCACTCCAGTGATCTTGGTTCACGGAGATGTTTCCTGGAGTGTCAATCGTCACTTAAGGATAACTATGCAAGTGGGGACTTACCGATATGAGAAACACCAACGTTACATCTCTATCCCTGTCGAAAACCGAGGTCCAACCCGAGTGCCGGGTAGGGCATGACGACCTTTGTATGATCGGGACTTGGTAATGGGGATACAACGGGAGAAGTTGGTAATGGGACTGGTCCGAGTGGCGGGGCGGGAGGAGGTATTCGGGGAGAAGGAAGAGGAATGAGTGACTTTGTTATCGTACCCAATTGGAATGAAGGGCGCGAAGGATATGAAGGGTATACGATTGTGGAGTTGGATGTGTTCATCGTGAGAAGAATACGAATATTGGATAACTGGAAAGGGGTGAGAGATTTTAGGGATGGCGTCTTGAGGTTTTATAAGTAATGTCTTGTTGGGGGTCATTACGTCTTGCAATGTGTTTAACATGCAGTAGGGAACCAGTAAGTGTGTGGTATTTGAGTGGAACGACGAAGGATAAGTGGAGGGGTGCGGGAAGGATGGGTACTTGAATGGGGTAATTCGTCGTCAGCGTCCGTCTATCTTTCTTGTGTGGCTTTCCGCGTGGTTAGTGGAGAATGTCTAAGGGTGAAGCTTCTTCGCCACTTTCCTCGAAAGTCGAAGCTTCGGAAGTCAGAAGTGATCGTCTTTGAGGGAAACGAGATGGTAAAAAGTTGAAGGAGTGAAATTGGTTAGACAAGAAATACATGATACTACTACAAAATTCGACTTATCAATACAATCCGATAAACCTCCCTTGATGATATTCTACTCGTGATCCCCTGAACATACCCATTCGAGACATTCCGACTGACTCTTCCGTCAAACTGGTCAATCAGCATCAACCGTAATATGGGTCCAAAATTGACTATGTACCAGGTATCAAAAAGAAAGCGACTCACGTCCGTTGATCCTGATCAAAGTGGTCCAAACGATCCTAATGTAGCTAACCATGCAATCTCATCTCTATCCAAACCATCCTCCATGATCTCTTCTTCCCAACTCCACATATCATACAACTGTAAGGCGTTGGTATTACCAGGACGTATGATAGAGGGTAACGGAGATGGAGAAGGGTGTGGACATGGTTGAACAGGTGGAAGACTTCCGCCAACTTTACTACTTCTCTGTTTGACTTGGTTATATATCGATTTGAATTGACTTGACATCATTGAATAAGTTGAATGATGAGTAGATGGATGGTCAGATGAAAAAGAACAAAAGTACCCAACCGGGAAAAATAGGAGTTTGGAACCATCGGAACGATGAATCCATATTTGATGGAACAAGAGTTGATGGTGAGTCAGAAGCCACGAAACGCCTCAAACACGAGTTCATCATTCCTACATCAGACAGTCGGTCATGGGGGGATCAAAATGAGATGTATGTACTATATGTAAGATCCGAGGCCACGAATGAAAGAATTCAGTTGACGTACTATTTCCCGCAGGTATGAACGTCGACGTCGTAGGATCATCAAGCGAGTCTTTCGACGCGAGGTTTGCATGATTGTATGAAAATCTATCTCATCTTTTCATCCGACCACATTCCGCACGTTTCCCACGCTTCTTCTATCACTTCGATCGACGACTGACAAGCACGATTCTTTGGTTATGCTTCTTTTTCCCCGTTCTGATCCACCTCCATTCCTTCGCATTAGTCTTGAAGCACTATCAACGCCCGATGGCAAGCGACTTCCTCCGCCATGGTCATGTGGTGTCGATCTACAACTTGACTCCTGCATGTCAGTTAACCGTCCGCATCGTACAAGTCACATATGAGAAGATTGGTAAACTCTGATACTTACGTTAGAAGCTTGCCATTCCTGTCAAAAACATCTACCTTCACTATGAACCGCAGGAAACCATCCAGCTCATAAGTGATTGGGGTACATACTGGTGATTGCAGATCGTTTCTCACACACCACTCCGCCAGGCGGAATTTGGCGCCATCGGCAGCACTATCTTCTAAACCTCCTTCGTTGCCGCCGACGTGAGACATTTCTCTGAGAGATTATCGGTGTCTGAACTCTAACTCTGATTGTGAGAAGGTGGGAAGGTGAGGGGGGAGTTGAAGAAGTAAGATCGGGTCAGATATGAGCGAACCTGAGTGAGTCGTCGATGAGCTTGTCAGAGGGAGCGGGACCATGAAAGTCGTATCACATTCAACATGATCTGGGGTTAGTGCGGCAAGTCAGCGAGTTGATATCCGCGATGTCATCATCTCGAAAGTTCCACCTCGGAGCTGCACCCACATCAAGCATAGAAGTGTACATACGTTGCTTCATAAGCTCCATCCATTCGATACACTTCGGTCACCATTCGGTCTTTCACCAGAAGCCACGGGGTTGCAAGTCCCCTCTCGAGTGCTGAAGCACTTTCCAAGCAGCGACGGCTTTGGCATCTTGCTTCTTCGCACGAACAGCGGAGGCACTCCTGTGTGATTAGCTATCTTCAATGATTCTTCCTCATTTCCTCCTTCCATCTCTGAAGTAGGGCGACGGAGCATGTACAGCAAAGATTTATGAAAACCGGTTGGGCAATCACTCACCAGCTCTTCCCCTTGATCTGAACGGTACATGTAATCCTCCACATCCCTCCATGCAACGGGTTTGCCCCGGGCGGTGTTTCCAACATTTCGGAGAAACTAGGTCGGGCTCCCCATCTCTGCAATGTCTCAAATAGCTCACTGATGGCGCCTACAGCTAAACGATCTTCTTCCTCTTCATCGGCGTCAGCGGGGTCGTAGCCTCGTTCGGCCATAGGTCGGAAAATGGGTTCAAGCCATTCTGTAATCTTGTCGAAAGCGGGTCCTTGGGTGAGAACAGCTGCATTCGCGTTGGTAACGTTCGCGCGTTCGAGATGGTCGTGGAATAGACCGCCGATGCATGCCTCGAAAATCTCGGCGGCATTCTTCGATGATTGTGCTACGGCTTCATAGGCAGCGGTAGCGGTGCGGACAGACGACAAGAGTCCGTAGAGACGAGAGATACTCGCGAGGGTGTCTTGATTCACAAGTCGGGCCTTGAGAGTCTGGGAATCAGCTCAGAGGCCGTAAACTTATAACAACCAAAAAGTGTTCATGAGAAGATCAACTCTCTCAGGAAAGAAGGGTGGACTGTGAAAATGTTCAGAAGCAGTAATGATGACGTACTGTTGCAGGTCCCTTCGGCTGCTGTGGGAACATCTTGTCCAGCATGAGCGTCACCGCCAGGCCGGTTCATCATTATCACAAGTTCTCATTAAGATGTGTGTGACTTACCGAGAATTGCATCTCCAACATGAGCATACTTCTCATAGTGCTTGGCTTCTGGGTGCTCTGCAGTGTATCCACGATGGGTAAAAACGATTGTAGAGATATTCTTGTTGTTGATAGCTGGAAGTGGGGGAAGTTGATCTTTCGTCAACGAGGCGAGATAAGTGTCAAAAGTATCATGAGAAACGATCATCGAAAGCGACATCTTGCTTGGCCACTTGTGAGTGTCGATGGAGATGAGGAAGAAGCAGAAAGACGAGAGCAGAGTTCATGTCTCATACTTTGGGGCATGTTGGGGTGTTGTTACGTACTCTGCAATGCTGATACCATGAGGTCTGTGAGTGTCTTCGAGTATCGAGCACGCAGATCCGCATGTGATGCAGGATGGCCAACAAAGAGCAAGTCGAAAAAAGCAACTCGTGTGCACTGATTTTAATCTTGATCACTCGGGCGCTCCTGGCCGTCTGGGGATTGATTGGGAGGGAATTCCTACTTGAAATCGTGTTATGCTCTGGGGTAAGTGCCGTCAACTTTGTAAAAATTCATTGCGTCAGTTGTCTGGATTTGTAAGGCTCGCCATCCGGGCATACTGTCATCAACTCATCATTCTGTCGATATTCACAGGTATGTTGTCCATGACTGTCCATCTGTCCATTCAAAGTCCGTGCTTTGCAGTCACATCCTTGCGGAGAGCTTAAGCACCCCAGAAGGATAGGTTCAGCCTTTCACGAGGGACTAGGCGAGGGGGTAGGGATGATTCCCAAGTCTCGCTGAATGTCTTGCAAGACTCGATACGCCGCGATAGTCCTGGCATCCTTTTTCGAAGGGCGGACCTCCACAGCGGACCTTTCACATCAGCTCCACATGAATGTCTCTGAGACTTCGAACGGTGTGTAAACCATATGATCGATGACTCACCATGTCTTCCCGTTCTTCTGCACTACATCGCAGATAACTTCGAAAGCTGGGCGTTTTCCTTTTTCTCCTTTCTCGACAGGAGTGACGATCTGTCGTTCCTTGTACTCGACCGTCAAATCTCCTCTCTTGTTTTTGAGACCGTCCAGGTGGACCGGAGCGTTGTCCACAAGCAATTGAGCGGCGGAACTCAAAGCGAAAGCATTCGCTGTTTCGAAGGCTTTCTGGACCAACGGCTCATACAAAGCTTCGAGCCACTCGGACACAAATTCGTAAGCTTGACCTTGACTGTGCGTCGCGCCGAGTCGGTCCAAGAACAAACCTCCGATGTGGGCTTCGAACATCTCAGCCGCATTCCTCTCAGAAGCCTTAATCTTTTCGAGGTCGGGGGGATTGGTAAGGACCCGCGAAGGGAGTCCGTAAAGGAAGGAAATGGCCCCAATTATTGTCTGATTGGTCAATCGGAACTTCATGACCTGCATGTCAGCTCAGTTCTGAGTATTGAAATTATGTCGAACGGGTATGGGAAGTGAAGCCAGAGAATACAGGGAGCCGGAAAGAAAGAAGGGGATATGGGGAGAAGGAAGGCTGAAGTATGTCGCGCTAGCTTGGGACACATACGGTAGCACCTCCATTTCCCTGCTGAGGGTTGGTCTTGTGACATAATAGAAGCACGACAAGATCTCCTGATCAGCAATCTGCCCACTTCGTAAGCAATATGAGAGACTGACCGAGAATGGCATCTCCGATGAGTGCAAATTTCGTGTAATTTTCTGCCTTTGGATCAGAAGCCCTATAGGATTCTTCAGTGATAGCGATCGTGCGAATCTTCTCGTCGGCAATCTGGGGAAGGTTGGGGAGTCCGGGAGGATTTTTGATGAACTCCCATAGCGGGTCGACAGGCTTGGCGCCTGGGACAGGTGTGGCAGGTGCGACCGGAGGGACCAAGGGTATTAAAACCGGTTTCGACATGATATCTGCTGTCTGGGCAAGTGAAGAAAGGGATCAAGTTGAACTGGGTGTGTGGGTGGAAAAGTTAGACTGGGGAGATTGGTTTGAAGAGATGAGTGTTGGATTGTAAGCTCGCCTCTTATATCTTATTTCACGGAAGTAACGGCGAAGACCTAACGGGGCTATGACCTGACTTCAGTGACTCAGCTCGGACGTCCTCTGCGCAGGCGAAGAAGTGTGAACCTTAGCGATTCACTGGGAGAGATGGCGGCGCCGTGAAATCTGTTTTCATCCACCTCAGCGTGACCTGCTTGAGAGCGATATGAGCGGTTCCGAGTGGCTGCATCAATAAATTTAGAGGCAAGATCGTTACTAAACACTTCATTTGGTATCAGGTCGACATTGAGACGGCCTTCTACGCCTTCTCGTCCCCCCGCAATCTAGGGTATCAAAGAGATTTGCCGAGCAATTTTGTACGCCGCAACGGTCGAAGCAAGCTTTTTGCTGTTTCTGATAGCTTCGGCTCGGCTACCGGTCAGCCCCTTTCATCGCATTGTGATGCGAATTAGCGGACGTACTACTCAGTGCCATCTTTCTTGACCGCAGTACACTCCACTTTCCACATACCGTTCATCTGTGTCGAGTCATACGTCGGGATATTCCCTTCCTTGGCTGTGAAATATTCGTTAAGCCTCGCAGTGGCACCCACAGCATCCGCATCCTCCTCAGGAGTGGCTGACAACGTCGCTTCCAACCGCTTCTGCTCCAGACGCATCTGATCCAGTACCCAATGAGCCAGGGGTGTGAACAGCGGAGCAAGCCACTTGTGTATGTGATCCATGGCTTGTCCTCGGGCTTCGGCGTTTGAAGCTGATGGAGGTTTGGGATCCGGTGTGAGAGTTCGCTTCCGGGGAGTGGCGGGTGGAGTAGGGATGCGGGGGAATGATGTGGAAGCTCGATACAGGTGTGAGTAGAAGAGACCGGCTACATAGGCTTCAAAGATATCCGCCATGGTTTTCTCGTTTTGAGCCAAGTTGTAACGTTGATCCGAAGTACAGATAAGACGGGAAGGAAGTTCATAGCGTTGGGAAAGCTGACAGAGTGTGGTGTTGTTCACAAGGTGAGCTTTCAAGACCTATACTGATTAGCCAAGAGGAAGGGTGATCACGAGATGTTATGCTCACAGTTGCAGGTCCTTGCCGCAGCTTAGGGAAAAGCTCATGCAGTAGACAGGTGATGACAGTGCCTGTGTATCAGCTCGTGACCGGTCTTTTGACAGGCGCTTTGAGACAGTACGAGTACTCCGTGGTCCTGCTGGGTTTGTTGCCTGAAATGAACCATCACAAACGAAGAGAATTTCGAGTCTTGGAGGATTGCTGGATACTCACCAAGAAGAGCATCGCCGACATGCTCCAGCTTCTGATTATCCTCCATCGCATCTTCGTCCATCTCCAGACTCATGGAATTCTTTTTCTTCCCAGCAATCCCCGAATGAGTGAACACGAGTGTCTCGAGCTTGACATCTTGAATCTTTGGCAGAGGGGGAAATGGAAGGGTAGGCAAAGGAGGTAGCTTGAGTAGTGCCAGACTGGCAGGACCGGCAAGGATTGATGACGACATTCGGAGATCGGCGGAGGTCACCTCGGTCCAGATACGGAACGGGACGAAGGAGCAGGTTGACCAAGAGAATGCGGGTCAATGTACGATACTAGATAAGATACAGCGGTTGGAGAAGACATGAATCAAGAAACACGGTCAGGTTGATGGGTGTCAAGGAAAGTACGAGTAGTGTGCGTTGAGTGATGTCGTCCGCATCATGATGATTAGACTTTATGCACGCTTTCGGTCAACGGTTTAGCCAACTCTTTCCCAGCCGTACCTTACGGGGCGGTATTGCATAACTTCCTGTAGCCTCACTCGGCGCAGGATGTGAGACCTGAGATCTAAGTACACATTTTATGCACCATCAGCATGCAGCAGCAAAATGGTTCTCTCTCAATTCAACGGCACACGAACATCGGTGCATTACTTTGAATGATTTTAAAATGTCAGACATGGTTTGTTAAATAATCCGGAGAAACAGCCACACCGTTGGTGAAACGGTATCATACGTCGTTGCCATACAGGGAGCACACCTCGGTCGACGTGGCAGGTGTTCGACTCACCTACGGTGTACTCTTTTTCTTCCTCGGGCTAGTTTCTTGCGCTACTTACCCTCAGATAGGCAGAAAGAAAGCTTCTCCATCCACCATCCCCCCCTCAACGGTTTTCAGGGGTCCGTACCCGGGCCCACTGAAAAGGGTACCCGAGTGGGGAGACGAGGTACGACATATGATAATGTCTTCTTATGGTCAGGGTGGTGTTTTCAAATGCTGCTACTCAGCATGCGTCTAATTTTACCCCTGATAATGGTCCAAAACAGGTGAGTCAGTGACATTGACCAATCTCATGCTCACCCGCCCTCGATCCCAAACCCTATTGCAGCATACGCTATGCTGTACGTCTCATCCACCCTAGTAATCGCCTTGTTCGCCGAGTCTAGCAGTTCCATCCATACTTTAATTGCAAGATCTTCCGTGGCGTGGGAATTCGATCGAGGCGCCGTTCTAAAAGACTGACGAACACCCGGAATTCTACTTGCTGATCACCTTTAGTCCCATTTCTCTCTTTTTTATCGCCAAGGCCCAGTGGCGTCAATATGCCGGTGATCACTGGAATCTTTATTAGTTTTCTTGATGGTGACTGGACTATCATGTTTTCTTGGAACAAGGGAACCGGCTTGAAATCGGTGAATCCCTGTGTAAGGAACCGGAAGCGGTTTTTCCAATCTTTCGAGGGTGAGGTAACTTGTGCAACTTAACATACTGATCCACAGGCCTCAGATCTCGGGGTGGACGAAGTCTGACTCGGAAGCTACATTCACACTGCCAACCTTGCCTAGTATCATCACTGACAGATTGATCGTTTCCTCATCCGAGAACTGGTGAGGCAGCCGAATGACAATTACTGATTGTTCGGTGCACGCGTCAACCGATTTCGGTCCGGATCAAATCAGCAATCTCGGTGAAACCTCATCAAACGGCAAGTGGTGCATGGTCCATGGTCCATGGTACGTGGTATCATCCGAGTTATGCGAATTAGGAGGTTTAGGAGATTTAGGAACATGCCGAGATGCTTCGAGATTTCCGGATAGTCTCTTTCCCCCTCGACTAGTTTGCTTGAAGATTCAAAGGATCCACGAGATCCTCTGGTGAACGCCTCAATGTTGGGAGTTTGTTTGATGTGGAGAGGGGTCATCGTTTCAGATTGACTTGCATGACTAGTTCCCTCGATCTCCAATTTCAGGGTAACTATTCTACGTGATCGAAGTACGTAGATGCCGAAGAATGTCGGGCCGGATAATCACTGATCACTGGACTCTTTGGTGTCACCCATCATCTCGACTGATCGCGCTAATCATTGTGCATCTTGACATACAAGACCTATCACTTATGATTCAGCCCTCCACTGACCTCTCCTGACTTCAAATCAGCTGTAGTGGGTTACTCGTAGACCGCTAATACAAAATAATCCTGGAAACTCACCAAACCAACATCCGGAACACTTGACCAACAGAAGGGTGACTGACTCAAAGTGAAACTCCGCCCCGAACCCAATTTTTCAAGAGACGCACGTCCTTTTGATGATGTCTTCCCCATTCTGATGCTGTTACCGACCCCCTCCTTTCCTTCTCGATCATGTCAATGCCGCTGTGGTCAAGGGAAACGGCCCGACCCTCACGTATGTCTCAGGTAGTGAAGTGCTGCGATTTCACGACACCAAGACAGCACTAAAAGGAAAAGCTTATGTCGATGATCCTCTGGACTGTCGCTGATCCGGCCAATCCCCAATGGACCTGTCCGTGCGCTGGACCGGTTCACGGGGTCATTTGTCACTATTACGACGAACTATAGAGTAGCGACTTTTCTTCGAAACATGGTCATCTCCTTCAAACTTTCCCTAAACACCTAGATCCTAGTCACCGTCCTCTTCAAACATCTTTCTCTCTTATCTGCACCTGACCTCTTCATAGTGATACAGACTGTCTTGTAGCTTATACCTCTATCGACTACACCACCCAACACATCATTCCTCTCCCGACTTCCTCCGCCCCTCTCGCCCTCGTCGCCCCGTCGCGATATCTCTCAACCCGAGTGGGGCATACTATCTGCCTCGTGCTTCCCCACCTTGATCTCCTTGCCCTCTCCTGGCTCCTGTCCGCTATTCTTGCTCTTGTCGAGCTTTGATCTTTATCTCTTCATCGTCCCGAGTAAGTATCTCAACCCACACGGGAGACGCTTTCGTTGACCTACAGGATTTCAAGGGACAAGTCATGCCTCCGCGTTCCACTTCTTCGGTCTCGACTGACATGACCTCGAAACACGGTCACTCCCCACAGCCTTCCCCACACGCACAGCAAAATAAGAGGAATCGATATCGACATGTCCGATCGAATCAGACTCGCCCTCCCCTGGACCATCGTCAAAGCCAGTCGCACGAGATTCCGGACATTGATATCAAGCTCTCAAGCGATAGTCTCTGCCATCAGACCGGAGAGCCGAACCGGTCAAACGACCTATCTCCATCTCGAGCGTTTCGCAGGCGTAAAGTCGAGGAGCCGAGGAGGGATGACTTGATTAAGGGCGGTGAGTCCAATTTTGGTCATCTATGACAGTAGAGTAGCGTCGTATCTTTGCTTATCAATAGATGTTTTCGAGGATGTCTCCACTCCCGGTCCCACAAGTCCAGAGCAGAAGCAGGTTGAATACCCCACCTCACCTGTCAAGAAGGCATCAGACAGTAGCGTCTCTAAAACCGACATCACTGTCCCTGTGACTGCCAACACGCCAAGTCAAATCCTTCTTGCCCAGCGACCGAAACCTCAAGTCGATCTGGTGACTCGTCATCTTGGGATGGTACAACACCATCAGGCCCGGTCTGAACCTGCAGGTCAGGAAAGTGTCATGGAGCATATCGAAAGTAAGTCAGTCTAGGATCCCTGAGACGGAGCTGACAGCGTAGCCCCCATCCCGACTCACCCCCATGCTACCCCCTTCAATTGCAACAATACCTCCGATAATCCCTACGCAGAATACGATATGCCCATTTTGCGAGAACAGCCCGTGAATATCGCACCAAACTCTAGATATCCTGGCACATTTACCATCAACCCGTTAAAAGGCTCCAATGTACCAAACCTCATGCTCATTCGTCCTGCCGCTCCTGCTTCCATAGCGGCCATGCGCTGTCCTACTCCACCTCACGGCATCTCGCTCACTCGACCATTCCCTCTTGATCCGCCTCCCTATACCGATGCGGACATTCCACTCCCTCAGCCCTACAACTCCGATTTCCCACATCCCATCACAGTCTATGCTTCTCCAGGAGTCAATCCCAAAACCCTTCAACACTCAGGTTATGACATGGTTTTGGCCGAGTTGATGGAAACCAACCCCAAACGTGCCATGGGCGATATTCTGGCTTCTTCTGAGCGTGAAGGTCTCACAGCTCCCGCCTTGGCGGTCCATGTCACCGAAGGAGACGGGAATGGGATTCCGGAACGTCTTTGGTCCAAATTTGACAGTCTGGGAGCTGCTCGACTTGCCGTTGGCGTACCATCACCTTTTGTATCGTACGCCAGATCGTCAGCCATCACGCCATCTTCTCTTCCTCCTCGATTCCAAGGACTTCCATTCGATGTCGTCAAACCGCCCATATCACCTCTGACTCCTGGTGCCTTATCTGCAACGGAGCTGAGATCCTATCACATGTCCCTATCTCAGTCCCGACCAATCCACCGTTCCAACTCGGCACCACAAATCGACCTATTTCCTGGCATCCGACAGATGGCCCGTCGGCACAGTGAGATCGACCACATCTCGGCTATGGAGCCCGGCGAGAGACAGAGGCAGTTGTGTCCACACTACAAGACAGAACTCTGTCCGTATTGGCAGGCAGACACTATCTGCAAGTATGATGACCAGTGTCAAGTGAGTTCTCACATGCTTTTTGAGTCAAAGCTGATAATCAAAGTTTGCTCACGGCTATGATGAACTTCGCTCTTCAAGAGTAACTGGAACCCCACCTACCTTTGACCTCAGTCCGGCATATCAACGCTCAAACCCGTTCGAGTTCCCCACGCCTCCTGACACTCCTGTGGGTCATGTCGAGCCCCGACGTACGATTCTTGTTCCTTCAGCAACTCCGCTGGGTTCCCTCCCTTCTTTCAATGAGAGACCGGATCTTCGCCGTGCGTATATGCCACCAACTGGTCTTTGCACTGTCCAAGAAACAGAAGATGATACTCCTGTGCTCCGACATACCGCTTTGGACCCAGTCGCCCCGATAGGATCCGAACGTTGTTCTCCCTCTAAGGCTTCAAGCACTACCAAAAGATCCATGCCACCTCCTCTATCTACCGATCCAGGTTATCTACACCCAACTTCTCCTTCCATGCCTGCCTTCCAGCTGTCTGCAGCTGCGAGCATACACACATCTCCACTCGTTTGTAACACTCGCGACTCAATTTCCACCCTGTCCACTTCATCGAGTTCCCAGAGGAGCGGACTCAGTGAAGGACCCTATGGTTGGAGTCCCGTCGATAGCATTCACATTCGTGGAAGTGGGGAAAGCTCCAAGTCTTCTCCCAGTGATCTCAACTGGGAAAGAGCCGGAAAGAGGTCCGAGGCCGCTACACCGAGTTTCGACTTTTCAACCGGGAAATCCATCTGGTGCAAGAAATAAACGACCACCACGATGCGGCTCATGCCGTTTGTCAATTTGTGCTTTTTCGAACCATGTTTTTTTATTATTGTGTGAAGCTGTGTCGACTCATTTGGGGATGTGTGATCGGCTCTGTGTCAAAATCCTGTCCCTGTTTCTATTCTCTGCCTGTTCATGTCATCACCAACACGACCCATGATTCTCCGCTCTTCTTCGACTCTTTCACCATAATCTCGACCTCGCGACGCGATCGGAATGTCGGATCGTTTGGTAGGAAGAGCAGAGGGGAGGATGAAGGAATGGAGTTTTTCTCTATCGTTCACGTGATAGTATTGTTAGATATCTGGACTGTCATCCCTCAAAACCCCATGGTCATCCTTCCCATCTCCATGTAAAGCATCATCTCTTCAACACGCTCATGTCTGTGTTAGTCACGTCGGTGCACAGTGATTATGCAAACTTTTATGTGTTCATCTTGAATTTTCAGCTGATCCAGTATCCCATCTCACCTTCTCATCACTGATGAGCATGATCAATCGGGTTTCAGCATCACGTACATGCATCCACCTAGTCATGCTGCTTCTTCATCGACATACTCTGATCAATGATCCGACAACCATCGGTACTCGAATCGGAAATCACTCTTCTTCCTCTGACACCAACTGTTCTCCCAGTCAAAGTAGACATAACCACCTTGCTCGTAGTCTTCTGTGATGGCTTGAGGATTGTATGCTCTTTGGAACCAAGTGAGATATTGTTTGTGAAATCGCCATGATTGGGATTTGAGTTCTTGAGCTGCCAACCATCTGGTGATCAGCATTTCATTTCTTGGTACAGGTAGGTTTAAAGCCGACATGGACAGCAGAGAGGAGAGACGTGAGAGTGGGCCCGAACAACAACCGAGTGCGATGAACAATTATGATGTTCCGACGTCACCTGAGTGAGGTGAAAGCACGGTCGGGATATAGGAAAGGAAAACGGGACTCACTGCTCATATGTCCCAGGATGATAATAGAAGAGAAAGAACAAGACATCTTGATCTAACCGACTGACGTGGGTCTTATCGTCAAATATCGGTAACTGGGCTTGGGGATAGTATGACGGTGTCCGGATGGGATTTTGAGGATGGTAATATCTTGGTCTGTAGATTAGCGATCGCATACCCATCAAATTCCGTTCACCAATGACACAACAGCACATCAGAGAGGAAAGGAAATGCAGCGGTAAATTTCGGCAATAAGAAAAGACAAGGAAGGGTAGAGCTGAGATGAAGCGTGGACGATAGGGAGCTTGAGACCCACGGTTCTCCATCTGATGGATGAGGAGCATTCGCAAAGCTCGCATCCAATGCGGAGTGAAGCTCATTTAGGTCATTTGCACGGTGTTGTGCTATGACATTAGCCTCCCTTCCAGTTCTTGAGGTTTGAGTTTAGAAATGAACCCACACAGCTCTTTTGCCATGTCAAAGCTCTGCATCAGATTGCCAAGTACGCCTTGAGGAGCAGAAGGACTTGCACCGCTGGCATACGACGATGAAGGTGTTCGTGATGATCCGGCTTGCTGAGCTTGTTGAGGAAACACGTTGCCCCCTGAGGCAGTAGAGATCGCAGGAGTGATTGGTGGTTGGGGTCCATTGAATGATGAGGAAACGACATGTGATGGGTTCGGTTGTTGAGGTACCGGTGAGAGAGACGTTGAGAGTCCCGGTGGAGGTGGTGGTAAACCCTGTATATCAGCAAATCAGCTTTCCTCATATATGTCAAGAATGACAAGCCGGAGAAATCGGGGTTGTTACGGGGCGTACATGTATCAAGAACTGAGACGACTCACATTTGTCAGTGATGGCGACTCTGTAGGGGGCACGCCTATGGAACTGACGGCTGGACTCTCGGTAGTGGGAACAGGACCGTTTTCCTGCTCCAGTATTTGCGTCGGTTGGACAGCCGCAGGCTCGGGAAGCTTTGCGACAGGCTCGTGTGTAGGTCCGGTCGAGGTGCTGGATACTGAGGATGGGTTCGCAGGTGCAGGGACGCTAGGTATGGATGCTGATGCGCTTGAAGGAGCCACAGCGGCAGCGGCCGCTGCTGCATATCGAATAGGAGGGAGTGAGGCACGAGGAGCAGGAGCTGTGGCAGCTGTCGGTATGGGAGGTACTGGCGGCACCTCTGGTTTAGGGGGTAGTTTGACTGGCTCTGCTTTTGCCGATTCTTGTGTGGTCTTCCGTGATACTGACCGTTTTGTTAATATCGGACTTGGTGGAGCTTCCTCTGGTATCGTTTGACTGGTGGGTTTGCTACCTGAGACCGATCTCTTGTCCTTTTCCTCTTTCGCCGGTGTCTTAGGAGCATCACTTGGATCGAGAAGGGAAGCGGAATCGAGGTTAGACATTTCATCGTGATGACTGAAGTCTTGTAAGTAGTCTTCTTCGTCCACCAGGTTGAGCTCGTCGTAAATACCATTGTCGAATTCGAAATCTTCTTCCTGCCATTATCAGCTGAGTCCGACATCGGATTGGCGTTCGAACGAGTATCGTGAGCTCATTTGATGAAGGGAAGGCTATGTACGCTTTTTGGGATGAACATACCGTGTTAGTCTCGACAAAGTACTTAACATCCTCCTGTATTGGTTCCACTTGCTCTACAGTCAATTGTCCATTCTCCAACATCCGCTGAACCACCTCCAAACGTCCAATGTGCCATTGCCGTCGTTCGTTAAGCTGTTCTAACTCCCCTAGTCTGTCGGCACCAGACTTCTTCTTTTTGGTCGCTTGCAGAGTTTCCACCTCAGCCTCCGTGGCTTCTATCTGTCGTGAGAGTTCATCGACGGTTGTTCCTATCCACTCGATGAAATCTCTCTTCGCCTTCTCCGCAGGGTCGAGTTTGGATTGAGCGATGAGTCCTTCTTTCGAAAAAGCTTTCATCTTCATCTCCTTTTCGAGAGCTTTGAACCGTTCCATTTGCTGATATTTGAATTCGATTTCAAGAGGGGAGTGAGGAGGGCGTAGAGATGAAGAGGCATATGAGAAGAACCTGCGTCAGCCGGTGGACATGTGGGTCAGGTGGTATAGGACTCACCGTCTCTATCAGCTTTCGGTTATCCAGTAGGGCCGACTTGTCTTTAATCTCAGAACTTCCCAACCATGCCTTTATCTGATCTCTCATCCGTTGCAGCTTTTTGATCTGCGTCTTGAGATCGTTCTCCAGCTTGTCCTTCTGGGCGGAATTGGTGGCATGGTTGAGCTTGTCAAATGTTGATTCAAAAGCCTCGACACCTTGAGAGACACCCTTGAGGGTCTTGTCAATTTCCGCTGTCAATCCAAGGTCCGACAACGTTCCGGTGTGAGGTAGTCAAATAGATCCGTGCAAGTAATTCGAAAGTGAGAGGGAGAGCCAAGAGTGAAGAGATGAGGGAGGTGAGGTGAGATTGGAAAAGAAGAAAATGTCAACGATAAACCATCATGGAGAGAATCCCGCTCACCTTGTAACTTCCTTAAAGCCATGTTGATTAGCTGCTATATAATATGCCGATTCGAAGACTTGCAACAAAGGTTCGAGACATCAAACTGGGACACCAAGGAGGAGGGGAGTCCATGCCTATCGGGCCCATCTTACCCGGCATGCCTAATCTCGTTGGTGCTTCACTTACGTAAGCAATGCATGTACGAAGAGACGCGGGTGGAGGTGGTCTCGTTGCTTTTGGACGCGTTTCTGCAAGTCTGCAATTATCTACTCTAGTAGCTTTCCAGTTTCTCGAAATGGTCAACAGACTAAGGGCGGCAGTGGTCAAGGTAAGTCTGATATCATGTCTGACGGCAAGGAGTTCACACTCATCTGAACAGGTCTTCTCCGCAAAGCACTCATTGACGTTACCTACCGCGGCGCTTAATTACATCGAGCAGGTTTTGCAAGAGGTAATTTATCGGGTCCTCGCCTGCAGTCGCCTGATTGATGCTGACTAGCTAGAATGATGTCCCGGAAGAAGAATGGTCTACTGGATTGGAACTTTGGGCGCGAGAGTATCTCAAGGGAGAAGGTCAGTTCACCATGACTCTCCTGGAGTAAGCTGCGGACCGAGCTGATTTCTTAGAATCGTCTTCCCTTGTTTCCCTCCCAGCGCTGAAGAAAGCATACGAGATTCTTCAGCTGGGAGTAAGCCATGTCGACTCAATTTCGATTGACGACTGACGTACAGGTCAATGACAATGATGACATGCTCGATCCATCGGAAGTCAACATTGAAACGCACTTTTCAGTGGTAGACGCTTTCGACATGCCTGCTGTACACTTTGATGCTGTCAGAGGGGGTTTCACCACGTTCGTCATGCTCACTTCCTAGTTGCATTCCCATCTTTCGGCATACACCAACTCTAGTGATGAAATATACTGAGTCTAGATCCAAGCATACACCTTCCCTTGCTGGACAAGCTTCAAGTCGAGCTGCATTCCTCAGGGAAAGGTGGGGCATAATCAAAGAGGTTCGTCAGGTCGCTTTCGTTGACAAGGTACTGACCGACAGATCATCCTGAGAAATGAAAACTTCACTCCTCCAGCTATAGCGGGTCATGATCGAGACAACTATTTAAAGCTCACATCTACTCGCAACCTGCTGGGAAGAGTCGGACAGCTCTTTCTCCTCTTTGGGATGCTTTCCCGAGATCCAGAAGGCAGACTCTGTCTCGAAGACGGAGAGGGCAGAGTCAGATTGGATATGGATGACGCTGTAAGCTCTCCCTTGTAATCGTTGAGTCAGCTGAGAATATAGGTACCAGGAGAGGGGATGTTTACCGAAGGATGTATGGTGCTCATCGAGGGTGAATACACCATTGACGAAACTATCCGTGTACTGGCCATGGGCCATCCTCCAAGTGAGAAAAGAGAAGTAGCTAGGTCAGCTCAAGACTGCCAGTGTGAGAGCGTGAACAAGATCTAATGCCGCAGAAGCCTACATGGCCATGTCGACTTCATTGGCGGAGGAGCTATTTCTTTGAAAGAAGAGGTCAGTCCAGACTTTTTGCCTGCTGTTGCTAACTAGAGTAGCAGAAGTTTCTACCCACGGTGGCGGTCAACACACAAGTTTCATTCGTCGTTCTGTCAGATGTCTGGCTCGATCACCCTCGATGTCTTCCGGCTTTAAGGAAAATGTTCGAAGGTTATGCCGAATCCGTGGAGTTCAGGCCAATGGCTTTTGTACTTTGCGGAAACTTTAGTCAAAAGGGATGGGAAACGGAGGAGGGATTGAAGAGGTATAGCAGTGGGTACCTCTCGAGTTATTTCAATCATTTCTCTGCCGTGCGAAATTATGGAGCACATACTGACCAGCAACTTGTTCTCTGACTGACTTGCAGATGGGTTCAATGCACTCACAGATCTCTTGGTTTCTTTCCCTCTCCTCCAATCATCTCATTTCATATTCGTACCCGGACCCCTAGATCCTTGGTCCTCCAGCACTCTCCCTCGACCTGCTCTCCCTTCTCTCCTATCAGCACGACTCAAACAACGCCTGCCAAATGTACACTTCGTCTCGAATCCGTGTCGGATCCGATACTTTGGAATGGAACTCGTCATCTGTCGAGAGGATCTAATGGGTCGGATGGTCAGAAATTTGGTGGGGGTCAAAGATGTCAAAGGCGCCGATATGAAACGATATGTCAGATCTATTCATCTGGAGTTCGCGAGGGAAGCTGATGAGAACAGTTGGTGCAGACTATTCTCGATCAAACCCATCTATCTCCTCTTCCCCTGTCTGTCCGACCAACATTATGGGAGTTTGATCACGCTCTACGACTATATCCCATGCCTTCGGCTTTGGTTCTGGCGGACAAATATGAACGGTATGAGCTCACCTACGAAGGTTGCCACGTGTTTAATCCTGGCCGATTTGTGGGTGGTGGTGGTGAAGGGGGGGAATTTGAGTGGAGCATGTATTATCCCGCGACGGGGAGGAGCGAGCGAAGGTGCGTTTTCGTCGTTTTGCCACATTTCAACTTGCACCACTTTGAACCTGAGTACCTGCGGATGGTGTCGACGTAAACCTTGGATCTTCATTTAGCTTGGAAGGGCATAGATTCTGTCAGAAAGGTCCTGAAGGATGTTTGCTGATTGCTGACCGTCAGCGCATTGACATTAGACTAGATTCGAAGTGTGGCATAGCATAGGGAAACAATGCATTGTTGTAGCATCTTGTCATTGTTGATCTCGCAATCCCGAGACCTGGCTCTGAACACCTGATCCCGATTCGTAGAATATACCTGTGAGACCGTCCTTCTCTCCTCGCTCCGTTTCTGTTCAGTCCGATCTGGATGGAACAGAGTACAGCGTTTCTGTACATCGAGGATGAGGAAAACACAACGATCTCGCGTCGCTTTCTTAGGGCTGAGAGTTCGGGAGAAAAGGTGAGAAACTAAGAAGGGAAATATCATGAAACGCCGATTGGGACGAAATTCCGCGGAAGAAAGTGGCACCTTTGATGACCCGCACTCTCACTCCTACCTCAACCTGCCAACGAGCTCTTCTATCTCTCTACTTGTCATCCAAGGTTTACGTAGCAAAGGATACAATATGGTGAGTGAAGTGTCTCACATCTCTTCTCTCATCGCCTCTGATCATGGTCTGAGCAAGAATAGGAAAGAGAAGCAGTGCATCGGGTCACTTGAGGTAGCCGGTAGTGGACTGTTCCATCTGGTGGATGTCTGTCCCCTTCTTTGTGAATTTTCATCATCTACAGACAAGCGCTCTCAGTTTGTTCAACGTCGCTATATCTCATGCTACTCTATTGCAGAATATGGAAGCGACAGTGTTTTAGTGTACGAAGTAACTATGGGAATGATATATGAATTCGATCAACCTTATCAAAGCATACGTTTCGCTGATCTTATAGGCCAGTACCGAAGAGGTTGCAGTCAAGAAACCTCGAACTTTCAAGGTATACTCTTACAGAGGTGTTACACTCGATAAACTTCTCGACCTCGACAATGAAGCTCTGATCGATGTGAGTTTCGTTGAAATGTCTCCCCCTCCCATTACTTTCCCCTCTGTCTCTAGTCCTTCGATCATAGGTTCTCAGGCGTATCGCATTTCGCTCTTCGATCATAAGGGCTGACTTGATAGCTCGTTCACGCTCGCGCTCGTCGTAGATTCTCACGCGGTCTTAAACGTCGTCCGTTGGGTTTGATCAAGAAATTGCGCAAGGCGAAGAAAGAGGCTTTGCCTAATGAGAAACCGGCTACGGTCAAGACTCATTTGCGTGATATGATCATTGTTCCGGAGATGATCGGAAGTGTTGTTGGTGTTTACGTGAGTGTCTACTCCGTTCCATTCATCTTAAAATCTGGTTCTGTACTTGTTATTCACCAAACCCGAAAACATGATGGATCATAATCGTCCGTCAGCTGGTCCTACATAGTTCCTTTTCGTCGGTAACACGTACTATCATAGTGATTACTACACGAACACATCCATACCGTGTGCCTCAAATGTCCTTAGCGTCATCAATAGATGTATACTGGCGCGATTGCGGAAGAAGACAATATGCTCATATAGCAGAACGGTAAATCCTTCACCACGGTCGAGATCAAACCTGAAATGACTGGTCACTACCTCGGCGAGTTCTCGTAAGTATCTCATACGACTTCTTTGTCGAAATCCGCTGACTGCTTAGCATCACCTACAAGCCTGTCGGTCACAGTTACGGTGGTCAAATGAGAGATGCGCGGTTCGTACCTCTCAAATAGGGATGAGACCTGGGGTCGTAGTGTGTCAGCATGGATGTGCTTTTCTCACTGCTGCCAATTGTCAAAAGAGCAGACATGTGCTGAGTCGTTCTAATCTTCTCACCATATGCCAAAAAGCCTGCGCAAGAATGCAATCTGTCGAAAAGGCCGCACTGATATTTCACTTGCTCCATGCGTTGACTTAGCGAGCATAGGTCATGAAGGTATACATCTCGTATCTCACCCCTCGATAGATGCTACATTCAAGGTCGCTTGAAATTGGCAACCACTCGACGATAAATGGCTGACGCCTTGTACATCTGACAAAGATCGACACCACAC
This sequence comes from Tremella mesenterica DSM 1558, assembly GCF_000271645.1. Classification (NCBI taxonomy): domain Eukaryota; kingdom Fungi; phylum Basidiomycota; class Tremellomycetes; order Tremellales; family Tremellaceae; genus Tremella; species Tremella mesenterica. The sequence goes on along the minus strand of NW_006711236.1, from coordinate 171,625 downwards.
ACACACTCCTACCTGATTCAAATCTCCATACCTCGTATCGGATGTCCGCTCTTCCCGCTCCGCAGTAAGTCCTCGGCATGCTTGTCCCCCACGCTCTTGCCTTTGAGACCTTTGCCCTTTAAACCTTTTGATCCGTCCGGTCGTTTGGTGACGCCCTTGTCCCCCACCACGCCCTTGTTCCCGATCCCATCAGGCATCATCTTGTTGGCTGCTGCTCCTGCAGGGATGGGATTGAGAAGCCGGGCGATGGGATCGGCATATGCGAGAGTACGTTTTGCGTAGAATAACAAATACGCTTTTTGCCCTTGAACAGCTGAGAGAGTGGTGGGCGTTACTGAACGGTCAGTTCGACGTCTACCCTTCTGACTTGAATGAACGTCACTTTTTCTCGTCCGTACGACAGGAATGAGACATTTGATCATGAGCAAGAGAAGGAACGAGATGGATGCATGAAGGAATGAATAAGGAGAAGAGAGGAAAGCACCCCCACCCTTGTCATCATCACAATGCCACCATTCATCCCCACTCAAAACGTCTGCCCAATAATGTCCGTTGTCCAACTTACCCTCGTGCGTCACCACGGCGAAAAGGTCGTATAAATACACTGAATCAGGCAATCTTTGTTCTTTTTGTGCGTCTTGAGACGAAGGGATCGACGATCCGTGCTCTACATATGGAGCCATGTTGATCGTGGAGGGGAATCGGACGGGGACTTCGACTTTGGTGGAGGTGGAATTATGATGTCCGAAGCGCTGCGCGTCAGGATGAAGTCATTGCTTGAGAAAGAGCTCTGTCGGTGCGTATTGTAATTTCCAAAAGCTTGAGGCGGGTTACATTCTTGCCAGCATTATAGCATTATAGCATAGGACGGAGAGACAGAATTGCACAACTCACCTTCAGTTGAAAGGCCAAGACGGGAGGTAGCCTTTTTATCAAGAGCTTGCGTGTAGCCGCCTGATGAGGTCAAGAACTGTCACACATACAGCGAGAGACGTACCACACCACTTCCTCCCCCACAGGAAGAACAATCATATCCTTTTCCACCATGATCCCCTACCTTCTCTTCGGCGCAAAACCGACGTAACATGCCTGGGAGTGTAAGAGGTTCGGGATTTGTGAGAGACGAAGGGGGAAAGTCAAGTTGGATGTCTAGGATAGGATCAACAGTGGTGGATGTTGTGTGACATGATGAGCAGGTGACTGAGGAAAGTAAGGATCCAGCAAATGTTTGATCTGAGGTTTAGCAATTAGCAATACTTCATCGATGATCCAGCAGAGTGATATGGTACTTGGGTGAAATGCAAGACCTGATCACTCACGGGCTATGCAAGTGCATGAAGTTGATTGTCCCCGTGCGTGAGCGTGAATCTGGTCTAAAGCAGCCAGGAAGAAAGAATGGGCGTCTTGGGGTCAGCAATATATCGAGGAATGGGAGATAGACCAACCTTGTTGTCCGTATCCTTCTAATTCCGCAGAAGCATGCCACATAGCATACAACATTGTCACTGGTCCATAGGGACTCTTATCGTCCGCGTGAAACTTTGCGTAAGGCATGATCCCATACGTGTAAAGAAAGCCGAGTGGAGGAGTTGCACATCGGAATGTGACCGCTTACCTCTTCGAAAGCCCGATCCAGCTCGCAGCACATACAACCCCTTTCCCTGTCCTGTCCCACGCTACCAGATTCTACTTCAGCACCCAAGTAAGGGCGACCCATCCCTAAACCGCGAGAATCCGGGCATACCCACCGATTGTGTTTATCGCTCATGAAGTATGCTTTGAGCAAGGGGTTGTGGATGAGAGCTTGCAGGATGGCGGAAAGGAAACATGTCTGAGAGAGGTTGAGCAAAGGTCGAAGGCCTGAATATCAGCTTCGTCATTTTGACGTCTGACTACCCGAGATAGGAGACTTTAATGGAGGCTGGAGGTGGGAGACGAGAGACGGTTGTGGACTCACCTCGACAGGGCATCCGAGTTGAGTCGGACTGGGAAGACTCGACCCAGGGGTGATAATGAGCTCTTTTCCTTCCTTTGCCAGAGGGCAAACCGGCAGTCTGTTGAGACAGATCATTATCTTCCTCTAGACGTAGTAGGGTTTCGTCATATATCGCAGAGAGGGACTCGAGGTAATGTGTGTCGTCACATATGCTACATAACACAGCTCCGGTCACAGAATCCACCGCTGAATGTCAGTCTCATCACAGATATGTTGAATTCTTGGTGGCAATGGGATAGATCTGATAAGGTGGCTTATAGGAAGAGAAGGATGGGACCTACCAAACAGACAATCATCAGATTCGGCGAAATGATCCTCAAAGCATTGTCGGGGAGAGAGGGAATAAGCGCCCATGCAGCCGACAAACGAGCATGTGAGACAAGCCCAAGGTCGGGAAAGGGGTGAAGAGCAGGCGGTGCATTGGGGAGAGGTCATCTGATCGAGTCAGCTCAAATGTACTGATTATGAAGGTTGTAACTACCTGGCGTCGTTTCATACGTTGTGATGTGGCCCCTCGACGAACAATGTGACGATATCTCTGAACCACCTCTTTGCTCTTGGACGTCAGTCAATTATGGATTGAGAGGAGGGACTGCACTCACCTGAGGACCTGATACCAGACCTGCCAGTTCTGAACATACGGCCATGTCTGCCGCCGAGCTGGGACCTGCTAACATGATGTTGTATTGGCGATGTACGGTAAGTTATAGAGACATTTACTGCAACACTTTGAGCTTTGAACGGAGTGGCACGTGACGTCAGCCCACGTGAGTATCACAATATCCCTTCTGACTTTGAAAGACCACGTCATGCTCCTTCCTCCATTTCCCCTCCCACGCGTCCGACGCGACTTTCGACATCCATCGACTTTCCTTGCAACATACTGTAATGTCCCAATTGAATCAACCTCATAATCCCTTGCTTCACCCACCCTTCTATCTCATCCCAGGCATATCTCCCAACTCTCCCATCTCTCAACAGATAGAACAGATCGATCAACTCAACACGCTACTCCTCCAAGAGATCGATGCCAATTTCGCTCGGTTTCATCAGATCGTGACGACGAGGGTTTTGCCAGAGATCAAACGGTTTGCCATTGCTGGAGAACCTACTCGAGATGCTGCCAAGGTGGGTTGTCTTGTTTCTCTCTACCCATTTCATTCATACACGGTTCACCTTGTGTGTTCTTGAATAAAGAATCCCGACGGTGGAATGTGAAAGGTTGTTGGTTTCGAAAATGAACCGAGACCGAGGAATGAGTCATTCCACACAGAAGAGAAGTGGGGAAAATGCAGGAGCCAGTGATATATGTTCAGAATGGTCTCTAAGCTGACCCACAGTTCTGGCGTTCATTCTTCGAAGCTGCAGCTGCAGTCCGTGCTACACCTTCTTCCGACTTATCAACATTATCTCCTTCCAATCATTCTCATCAAGCCTCTTACACCTCACACGATCAATCCCTACCTGAAGATTCATATGCCGACAATACGATAGATGGTTCTTTCATGTTTCAAAATGGACTCGTAACTTCAACTCCAATGGCGAACGGTAAAAACGTTCACAGACAAGGTCCTTCGACCAGTTGGGAAGCTTCTATCGAATCACCTTTCGATTCCATCGATAGAAGGTTACGTGATGATTTAAGACTTTCAGAAGATAGAAGTGATGAAATGACAACTCCTTCTTTACCTTCTGGATATTCACTTCCTACACTTGAAAAACCTGATCAACCTTCTCCTGAACAATCTTCAACTGAAGATACACCCACACCCAAAGCTGAGAGAATAAGGACGAATCCATTTGGTCAAAAATGGGATGGAATTGCAGATTTACGTTCAACACCACTTACGGCTGGGAAAATCAAGAAACATTCATCAAAGACGGAAATGGGAAAGAAAGAAAAAGATAAGATCGGACAATTCGATTGGGAAGAAGAAACGGATGATGATTTGAAATTTAACATGTCACCTCCTGTCACTATGACATTTGGAGGTTTACCACCACGTGTACAAGCTGCCGTTAAGATCAGTCAAACACCTAGAAAACCTAGTGCTCAAAATAATCAAGATAAAGAAAACGCGATGATGATGTTGAATGATCTAATGGAGGAGATTAACGAAGTTTATAAGCCTTCACCGCGTATGTCAACTCCAGAAGGTTTGAGAAGATATTCAGTCGTACCTCCTAATTCTCAAGGTCGACAACTCTTTCCTAGCACCACAACAACATCAAATCAACCAACAGACAAGTCGAGGTTGTCAGAAGGGAGGATGAAATATAGGAAATCGTTGGCAGGTGATACCACAGCAGGATCGGTCATGATGGCCGATGGTATTTATACGGATGAAGATTCAGATTTAGAGGATGAAGGCGGTTCTTTCGATACTATCTCTGGTCCTTCCATCGTATCACACGATCAACAAGGATCAGGCGTTATGGTAACGTACGACGATTCATTTTCTCTACTAGAATCTCCACCTCAATCAGGTGCGTATCAGTATCATACGGGTACTGCATCTGGGACAGAGGGTGAAGATGTTAATATGGTTTTTGGTGGACCTAGAGCTGGGGCGCAGGAGAAATTCGAATTGAAGAAAAGGGAGGAGATGAATACTTACCATGGTGGGAAGTTGGAAGATGCGGCAGGGATGGATGTTGCTACTAGTCCTACGGCTGCTTTGGCGAGGAAATGAAGTTGAGCTCCACATTGTAGTGTTCCTTTTACTATGGATCTATGCTTGGTCTTTGGCATAATTTAGCGTAGTCGTGAGGGCCTGCTTGTACTTATCTCTATCAAATTTATCAGAACCAGCATCAGAGCAAGGTGGTTAAATGCGTGACGAGCAGCTGAGAAGAAAGGATGCAAGTGATACATCAATGCAGATCTATCTAGTGTACAACTCGAGACATTCACACCATCTGTCAAGGGGGCAATATACCTCTTCACAGAAGATAATACTCGGGAAATACAACATCACATTGTCTCTCCTCTCAACCTTTCACCCCTGATCACTCACTCTTCCTCTTCTCCCTCCAACGGAGCATATTCGTGTTTACCCCTAGTGAACCACCACCATCCCACGCTGGTAGCAGTGATGATGAGCAACACACCGATACCTGATAGTGTGACCACCAGCCATCCCCAACTGCGAGTCAGCTTACATTGACACTTCACCATCCCGTAACCTGATTTGACACCGAAGCCCTGCTCACGACTGATCAGAAAGACCGAGACGAGTGTTTATCACGTCGTATCTCCCTAGGTGACATGGGAACATCCATGGGATACGCGAAGAAAGATGGCTTATGATAAAGGACAAAGTGTAAAAGCACTGACCGAGAGAACCAGCTAGGTTCATAAGGTAACAAAACCCCATCAAGCATCACGACCCCTCCACCTAAGGTCATTCCTCCTTCCCACAACCTATCTCTCTCTTGTCCATCCTCCTCCTCATCATCATTCTTTTCTCGTATAAACTCCGCCCTCACATTGATCTCCTTTCCATACTGTTTTCTCCATCTCACACTTGCCCTTCCACTCTGACCTATCCTCGCCGCTTCCCCACTCACACCGTTCGAGCTACGTGCGTTTCTTATACCCACCAGAAAACTGTTATCCCCCGTAGCGCGGAAAGCTACTTCTCCGTACTTGCTTTCCCGTGTTAATAATGTAGCATACACCGCATCATCGTCCAAGGCCAACGGTCTGCCATCCCTAGGTTGTCCTTCCACTGACTTTGGTCTGTCCGCCCGACCTAACATGGTCTGACGCTGGGTTGGGATGATATGAAGTTTGAGAAGTTTACGTAGCTGATCGGGATTTTGAAGATAATAAGTCATGTTGAGCCTCGAGAACGCTTTATCTGTAGGACATAGCAGTGTGTACGCTGGCATTGCTAGGGAATATTTTTCGGCCGATTCATCGTCCGGAGAGTCTTCAAGGGGCGCCGGACTGACAATCCCTTCTAAACCTGCGGAAACAACTTCTTTATCAGTCGGTTCACGTCCTTGAAGAATCCAACCCATGCCACTTTTCACCAGCAATTCAGCCATAGTGGTTTGTTTGCTGCCCCTGACGAGTTTCCCAATGTTTATGTCGATATCCGCTGGCATCACCACTTCGTCGATGGTATGTATCACTCCGGTCTGCGTGAGAGCATCGATACCGACAATTCTGGCCGGTCGAAGCTCTCCATTCGCCGGAAGATCTTTGCCAGAATCGTGATCTTGCCATTTCGTGGGTGATTGGAGATATAAAGTCATATTGTAAATCCGATTATTCTCGTTGTCGTCATGTTCAGGAGTCTCGGAACTCGACTTGCTAGTCCGACGTAAGATGATCTCTCCTCCTTCGAGTGTGGGGTATACTTGACGGCCAAGTTCAAGATCAGGCGTGTAGATGATTTGTTGGATCATATGATATTTAACCAATTTCCGTAGTTCATCTTTCCCCTCGGATAGAAGGAGGTACTTCATCGCTAGACCGAGTGCGCCAAAAGCGCGATTGCGAGGGATGAAGAGTGTCGCGGCCGGAGTATGTTTGACGTATTTGTCCAAATCGGCAGCGTAGACGGCGGCGACAAAGGTGGATAGTTGCAAGTTTGAGACAGCGGTCTGAAGAACGTCATCAGGCGGAGCAAGAAGTTTGGAAATGAGGTAGATGATGCTTTTGCCGGATTTGACTGAGATCAGCTCTCGACCTCAGTCCTCGCCACAGCAAGCGTTGCGCTGAGCCCGGAACAAGGTCAAGAACCGGGTGCAGAGTAGGTGTACGGAGACTCACCAGGCTTCCCCACTACTGTGGCTCCTCCGAAGCGTATTTCTCCCTCTACTTCTTTCCACTTGCCTCCGATCTCTCCAAGGGTCTCGGAAACATCTACCCTTAACCTTTGTCGCCCTCCGGACAAAGCCGTGGTACGCAGCTCAGTGGCCAGCAACATTCCATCCTCCACATCTTTTGGAAGCAAGCGACCAGGTAGGATATGATATTGCAACAGCTGAGCCAGAGGACTAGCATCATGCAAAGGGTCGCATGCTGTGATTTTAGGGGTCCCTCCATTCCATTCGTCAAGCTCAAGCACGTCGTCTGTTTCAACGGGCTCGCCACAACTGGCCGACTGTAGACGTGTGAGTTGAGCGATGCTTCCCCATTTATCCAGAGACTCCAAGACTTCATCTGTGGGGGCGAGAAATGTCCATGCTTGGTCGTTGCCTTCTTTGCCAGGTTCACCGACGTAGGTCGAAGAAAGGTTCGCCGATCTTAACAGTCCGACAAAACGTGTGGCATTAAGTGATACTAGCATCTTCTCAGCGGAATTGAGAAGAGTGAAATTGTCGGGCAGTAAAAGTGTTGGAACGATATGTACAACACCTGCTAATCAGATATGGACGTCTTGTAGATAGCGACTTACCATTTGATGCAAATATATCCACAGCGTCTGTGGTGGAGGTTGTCGAGCCATTGACGATAAGACTGCCATTCGAGGCAGAAGCGATTGAAATGTTTTGCCCGGAGATGGCCTGGACTAATTCTATCAGTCCACACCTCATAATGAGAGCTGGTCATGTTGCTCACCCTGCCGAGGCTTTTCATCCCATGTGTCTGCCCAGCCGACACCATTCTTGACTTCCAGTATCACACCACCAGCCACCACCCGTCCAACGCCCTCTGCTCCGAAATCGGACTCCAGATATCCCTTCTCGAGGTTATCCAATGTAGAGCTGAAAGCATCGTTACTGGGTGCGAAAACAGTCAAGTGAGGTGTGTTGTGCAAAGAGTCAGGTAGAGGGGCAGGAAGATCGGGTGGAAGCAGTCGAGATAGGTACGATAATTCAGGTCGAGTTCGAATGATCTCATCTTGAAATCAGCTTCTCTACCTCTCCTCGCCTGTACTATGAGAACTGACCGATAGACGCGGGCATGTCCAACACTCCTTCAACACCGATGACCACACCATTTTGAACCCATCGAATCCCCTCGTGAGGTCGATCACTCCGATCCTCGACCTCGGTGTTGTTGTCCTCTTTCCACCCACTTCCGTCCCACACTTCCACACCTCCACTTCCGTTCCAATCAACTCCCACTCTCCCTCGTTGTCCTCCTGCCTCAGATTTAGCTTTTGCCACACGAAGTCTCTGTCCATGTCCCGCTAACAAACCTTCTCCTCCGCGAGGCAGCCAGGGAGGACCAGGCTCAGGGACGGGTGGCAAAGGTGGTTGTGATAACATGGGGTAAAGAAGGGTGGTTTCAGTGGTTATATTGTGGGAGGTGGATTCATTGGCTAAGAGGTGGGAAGGGGGTAAGGTGTAGTTGAGAAGATGGTAAAGGAGGTGTTGTCTCAATGCCCAGTTATGATTATCCATGGCGACCTCCCCCCTGATATCCCAGAATCCTCCAGGCGCATCTTCCGGGATCTCCTCTTCATGGAGCTGACTAGATAGGATATTATGATTTTCAGAGATAGCGGTCTCATCTTTGTTCCACTCATCCAGCCCTTCGTGACCCAACCAGCCGAATGCCCTCGTATCTGACGTATCAGGCCGATGAGCCTTCGCCCATTCATCCCAAGCCTTGTTGGTAGGTGCGAAGATGGTCGCATTGGCCATATGAGCCAGCATGGGTATACATTTTGCCCGTTGTAGTAATCGAAGGAAGGTGGTGTGTTGGTCGGATTGAGAGAGAGCTGAGACGATGGTGACGGATAGGGTGGTGGGAGGTGCGGCTAGGTCATCAGCTAAGATGATTCGAAGTGACGAGTGACTCACCTTGTGTGATCGTGCCAGCTGGAGGTGAAGAGGAAGATGAGTGAAGAGTTAAAACAGGAGTGAGGGGGTTGTCAGGAAAGGAAAGGGGTCGTTGCTGAGCTGAAGCCAGAGATACCAGCCAGAGGAGCAGGACCGGTCTGTACCACATGATGCTGTTGTACCTCATCCTCATATATTATCCTCCTCCGACGGCCAGCAGAATCGGCAGATATGTATGCTATTGATCCATTGAGGCCAGATGGTATGAGTGATAGCGTATGCAGTGCACGGCAATAATAATGAGTTGACGGGATATGTAGATGTATAGAGAGACGAAAGGAGAAAGGAGAGTGACGGCAGCGTCCTTGTTACAGTCACGTGACCGTCCATGTACCACTCAGCGTTACTAAGTTACTAGAGTAGAGTGCGAGTACGAGTACTCGTACTCTACTGCATGTCCTTGTACAGCTGTCAATCCACTCTGGGCTCCCGTGTTTTCAGCCAGTGACGGTAGCCAACATGCTCTACCCTAGATCATTCCTCTCAATTCAAACATCAGTACCACTCCCATCGTCAAACCTGCCAACATCCACACACCCCACTTGGCTTGTCTTCTGTCCCCAGCGTTCTGCCATGTCGCTTTCGTACCTCCGGTCGCAGCGATCACATTCGTCCCCGTAGCCCATCCAGCAGCGTTGTTGTTCGCTTGACCAACAACATCCACGCCACCAGTAGCCGTGGCTGGAACGGTCTCTCCATCGCTGAGATGAGTCCAAGCGTTCCCAGAACCCTGATCACCACTTCCGTTCCCGTTCCCGTTTCCACTCCAACCAGAACCAGAGTTGTTGGTGGAACCACATGTGTTGCAAGATCCGCTACCTCCACCGACGGTCGTCATGGTTCCAGTATAGGTCGAATCGTACGCGATACCGGTTGAGGTCACCCACATGGAGGTCAAAGTCTCAGTGATGGGGATGACGGTTTCGTATGTCGTACTCATGATCAGAGGCGTGGGTTGGTAGTGGACCACATAGACGGTACCTTCTTGGGTCACTGTTTCTGTCATACTGACGGTCTGAGTCGAGTATGATGTGATTGTGGTGGAGTCGGTCACATAGACGGTGCATGGGATTGAAGTGACGATGGTGGTGGTGATGGTTTGAGCGGTCAATGTCTCTTCGCCACCGCTGCAGGTGTCACAACGTTCTTTGATCCGGTCAGCTGCAGTGGGGACAGGGAGTGGCGTGGGTGGGACGTTAATAGGTGCTGGACGAGATGGAATGGGTGTTTGAAGGACAGGTTGTGCCGATATGAGAGGAGGAAGGAGAGCGAGGAAGGGAGTGAGCAATAATCGAGAGGTGAGGAACATGGTGATGATCCAAAGTTGTGTTTTCGAGGTCAGTGATTAGTAGTTTTTAGTGCAATGAGTGAGGTGTGTCGTCAGAGGGTTGTCCCGGTGGACTTATGAGTAAGGGACAGAGGTGTTTGAAGGTAAAGTGGTGGAGAGATCGATGATCAGAAGATGAATTTAGGGAGGTCGGGCTTTAGATGGTTCGAAGGGTCGTGAAAGTCGTGAATGGTGATAGGGGTGTAGAGAAGAAGGCGCTCGCTCAATCATTCTCTCAGGCCTTTGCCTCTCCATCAATCATCCAGAATTCGGCCGATGCAGCCAAACGAAACGCCGACCCCGCTCGGAGGGTCAAAGGATCGTACACAATGGCGAGTTTGACGTAGGACATTCGGGTCAGGCAAGAAAGGACACTGGATCTCAGACGAGTCTCGGCTTGATCTATCCCCGCGCTCCACATCAATTGTCTCTTGGCGTATGCTTGGTTCGCAGACAATGGTTCCATGCCAGATGTATGGTATGATCTATTTCTTCTGCTCCTTGCTCTCTTCCTTGGGTGGGGGTGGAGGTGGGATTTTGAAATTCTACTCAGATCAGCCGGGGCACATTTGATATTTCAAAGTACGTACCTCTGGGCGAACATTGGGGTCGCCTGAGCCGACTTGCTCCCAAGGAGAGGCGGCGTCGGCGAAGTTTCTGCACCGTAAGTCTCTAGTTGTTCGATGACGAAGACGGTATTCCAGACTCACCTGAACGCCTGTGTGAGCTGCAAAGGTTCGTATATAACTCTCTTTTTCTCCTCATCGTAGCGTACTTCAGAGTATCCCTAATCATCAGACTGCATATTCCGGTTAACTTGCTACTACTCACAGTCAATGGAAAGTCTTTCCGTAGAGGATGTCCCTCGAAACCTGCGAGCCATCAGCGACAGATCGGTAGTCATAAGACTGAATGGGCCAGACTGACCATAATCTGTGAGGATACGTCGGCTGTAGTTTTTAGCTAGGTTCTTTCGTAGAATCAGGGCAGACTCACAGATCTGGATGACCACTGAAGAAGACTCCATACATGTCCCAGACCTCTCGTTCGTACCAGTTGGCACCGCTGTAGATACCCACAGCGGATGGTACAGGGGTGACTTCGTCGGCATAGGTTTTAACTCGAATCCTGGATTGATGTTCGATGGAGAGGAGATTGTATACCACCTGAAAGATGAGCGAGAATTCTTTCACCTGCGGAACGGACGATTCGTTCCAAGTGCCTGAACGTAAATGGAACAGGGGGAATGCGATACCGCCTAGACTCACTTCAAATCGCATAGATCTGGTGGGATAGTCGACAGCGGTGATGTCCATGACCTGCTTATACTGACATTGCTGATGATCCCTCAGAAAAGTGAGCACGGGGATGACACCCGATGGTGGGATGTAAATTGTGAGCTCGTCTTTCCAGACGGAGAACTGCTGTATGTATTTGGGAAGACATGTGAGGAGGTATTGACCATAGCGATGAAGAGGAGAAGATAGAGATGCAGTCTTTTCTGCTGGGTTGATACCAGTGGGTTCGGGGAAAGGAGCTGTGGAAGGCTCAGCTGAGGGTTATCAGCCGGGGATACATATTCCGAGAAGCAGGAACAACTCACGGGCTCTGGATGTGGCTGAAGATCGGAGGGTTCGAGTGGAGAGCAATTGTGAGAGAGGATGATGTCTGGCCGATCTGAGGGGAGTACGCAGGGATACCAATACCGCTCTCAAGGTCATGGTGGGTGGTGGTGGTGGTGGTGGTGGTGGTGGTGGGGAGGGGGCAAGTCAAAGTAGGGGGATTTGTAGAGGAGACCGATGCCACATACTAAACGGTCAGACGGAGTTATCGGCGTTATTGTCGCCACCCGTGCGAGGCAACCTGGTCACAAGTCTGTTCTGCGGAGAGGACCAGCACACTCGTACCAACTTGCTACTTGACTAGTCACTCTGCTCATAATACTACTATCGAGACCAAAATCAAACACTACTCTTCCCTTGATAGCTTTGCAGCTTATCTCGCAGCATACTCGTGCCCTCTACCTCATATCCCCTCTGTCTCGCCCCTACGAGCTCGCGTCTTTCTCTACCCATCTTTGCCTCCCTCGCCTCCCCTCAGCCACACTCACTCGGCTCCTTTGACGCTCGCTGCTACACGTCTTCCTCTTTGGTTTGACCTCAGATACTTAGCAACTGACTCCTCCCATACCCGGATACACTCCCGAGGAACCAATCGTATCCACCAGAATTCATCATCTTGTCGTCCCGATGTGAGTACAACTCATCTTCCCTTATCCGCGCATAACCTTTGCATCCCGTGCTGACCTGCAGGACCGCAAAATGACAAGTTCGCCAATTCAAAATCATGTTATCGACCATTCAACCGACCAGCCAGCCGTGAAGAACGAAGATGTCAAGCTACTAGCCGAAACCATCCCCAAAGAGCCCGAGATCCGCAAGATAGCAGAGCAAGACGCTGTCATTGAGCGTTTGGAGCGCTTGAATGAGGACACAGAGCTGAAAGAGTCTATAGAGCACGCCAATCAAGTATTGAATTCGGTGGAAGTGGCGAATAGCGAAGATGAGGTGGACGATTTGGTCGGGGAAGAGAATAAGTCACCTCAAGAGCGTACCGATTCGCTTGCGGCAGGAGCGGTCGAAGAGGCCGACACAACTGCCCTGCCAGATCTCACACGGGCGAACATGCAGTATGCAGTCTCTCCCGTCGCCATCGTCATCAACGTCGGTGATTCAAGCGGAGCTGGGCTCACACCCGATCAGAGTGTCACCCACGAGACGGGGTTGGCGGTACCTGCATCGATATCCGGCAGTACCTCCGAACCTGACGGTCACAGTTCTGAAATTGAACATGTCGATCCTCTCCATTCTCCAGCCATATCAATCCCTGTCATTCGCCCCACGACACCCGCTTCTAGAGACTCTACTCCTCCCCTTCCCGCCTCTGCCATTGCCGCCAAGAAGTTCAGCTCCATCAATGTCAATAAGAGGTTTCTCAGTAAGACTGCGAGCCCTGCTCCGGGTCCTGGCACTTCTGGCGTCAAAGCCGCTTCTCCTATCCCTATCACAGCTCCGTCGAAACTTTTATCAACAAAGCTCACCACTGTTCCTCCATCCAAATCTGGCGTTTCACCGAATAACACTAGCTCGGCTGGCGGCTCGGCGGGAAGCTCCCCGTGGGCCAAAAAAGCCATACCACCCCCTTCAGATCCTTCTCAGTCTACAATAACGTCAACCCTACATCAACCCGCCCCGATCAGAGGACGGGCTTTAGGCAGCATGTCTAGCATGGCAATGGGCACCGGGCATGGCATTGGTGGCAGTGCTCGGGCTGCCTGGAGAACCCTGTCGTCGGACGAATCAAGATCAGCGCTGGGTTTAGCAAGGGAATTTCCTACTGCGAAAGAAGTGGCAGACGGTATGTCATCTACACTGAATTCTGTGAGCTCCGGGCTGACTTTTACTAGGAAAGAAAGCTGCCGTCGTCGCAGCACAGGCACAGGCAGCTCACAATGAAGCTATCCTTCAAGAGCTAAACGTCTTCTCACAGCTCGAGAACACCGGACACAGGTGGGATGTCAGTATCGCCACTCACAGAATCTGGCCGTCTGCTAACTGCCTCAGGACGAGAACGACGACGACGACGTGATCGACTTTGGCGATGGCATGATTGCTCATCACACAGAGCCTTTAGAGCAAGATACTGTAGCTGGACCGACCGCAAAAGCGGAAAGATTTGTGGAAGACTTCGATCGAAGCTGGCCTCGCAAACCCGGGCCCAGTGATCTATTGAAAGCAGCCACTTTCTCGCAGGAGGCGACGGATAAAGTTCTCTTCAACGCGTCATCGAATCGGTTAGAATCCAACCTCGTTCGAGTTCCTCAACAACCGTCGCAACCCCCTCGACTTATGCCAAGACCTAGTGAACCTGTGGGACCCCATATCCCACCTTTGCCTTCAGTCAGTCGAGGCTTTGACCGACAATTGCCTCCTCATCTGCAGAACTCCGGAGAATCAGGACGTATGCTTCCGCCTCACCTTCCTGCTGCATTTACCGATCGGTCCGATGCTCCTGTCCCTCATACACAAGTCTCAAAACCGCAACAGCCGTCCTCCGGACCACCAAGACAAGCGTGGAATGCACAAAGAGAGCCTGAACGTCCCCCTTTACACCTCGGAGATCGTCCTGCCGGATCGAATGTCCCCAGAGAACAGAAAGAGCCTCATCAACTCCCCTTCCCCCCACGGCGTTCATTCTCTCAGCTTGCAGGCCCCCCAGGCCCTCCTCCTCCAGGTGTCGGCCCTGGCTCTCACTTACCCCATCCGCCTCAACCCCCGCCCCGACCCGTTTTACCCGCTGCGCCCGTTCCGGATCCCAGTTTCGATCAGGTTGCAGAGATGCACACCGCGGCGGAGAAGGCAAGGTTACGTCGGTTAGCTGAGGAGCAGGAGAGAGAAGCCGCCGCAGAGCGCGCTCGACAAAAGGCGAAAGAATTAGAAGAGAGGCTCAAGGCGAACTCGACATCAAATACAGTAGAGTCACCCACTATATCGAATGCTGTCCCTCCAGGCATCGGCAAAGCTCCTCTGACATATACAATCGCACAGCGGCCCAAGCCTGCCCCTGAAACCAGGCGGCCTACATCGACCAGCCCCGCAAATAACACGATCAGTCTACCCGTCAAACCTAATGGTGACTCTGCTAGATCAACAGAAGTCTCTTGGCGAACCAAGATGCAACCACCTGCAGCGATTGAAGACTCACAATCACCTCCGTCACATCCCACACACAACCCTCTTATATCTTTAAACCGCACTTCCCGACCGACTGCCGAGTCATTCTTCAATAGCAAACCGGAACCTGCTGCGCGATTACCTGACACTATCACTGCGAGTCGTCCTGCTGTACCCACAACCAGCGTCGTTGCGACATCGACTGTGCCTGCGACCGAAGAGCTCGCTCTCAAAGAGGCCATTCGTCGGGCAGGTGAGACACCTTTGACAGAGAAAGCTACGCCAAAGCGTGACTTTGATGATATGCTGAGCCGAATAAAGGCTGCGATGGAGCAAGCTCGGACAACTCCGGCCAGAGAACAAAGTGTCAAGCTTGCTTCCAACTCCGATGCGACCTTGGATGTTCATCAGTCCGCGCTTGCTGATAAGACTCGACCCAGTGGAGCGTCTGCTTCAGTGGGACAAGCACCAAGGATACTGGAGAAGCCCCCAGCGCGGATCGAATTTTTTGACGTTACCCAGCCCCAACTCCCTGTCCTACCGTCGTCCGCTTGGCGTACATACACTGTAAGAAATCCTCCTCCTCAACCTGCCAAACCTCCAATCCCTCGATGGCGACTGCAAGCATTTCAGGCACCTTTGCAGCGTCCGCCTAAAGGATGGCTCATGTCTTTCGACCCACCTGTCCTCGCCTTGGATTCTTTCGCCTTATCACTTTCCGCATATCTCCTTCCTCCTCCCCCTCGTCACTTGGGTCGACCAACTGAGGTTGTAGTCAGTATATCTCCTCGAAGACTTGAGAAATTTGAAAGGAAAGTCAAAAAGAAGATAATTGTACCCCTGAAGGGCGTTTCACGATCCGACATGGGAGACGCAGTCTCACGAAGTTTAGCCGACACATTATTACCTGCAGCGAAGGTTGCCACCACGGCTGCATCTTCGGTGCTCAAGAGTCAAGCCGTTCGCCCTCCCAATGTCGATAGTAAGAGCGCTCCAGCCCGGGAGTCAACGAACGTCACTCCTGTCCCTTCTGCAGGATTACCGGTCAAGGCTTCTGCGGCTGCAAAAGCTGAGCGCGAAGGATTATTCAACGAGGGTGTGGGAATCAAAGATGACAAAGTACGTCGGGCGTCAGATTCAAAAGCAGGAGTGAGATTCATGGTGTCTTCGGAACTTGAGGGTGATTCATTGCTGGATGAAGTGAATAAGATGTCGCTCGAGAGTGTGGGAGAGGGATTGGAAGTCAACAGACCGGGTCCTGGTAATATCAAAGACGATGTGATCGAGAGAAGACGCGAGATTGGGGAGATCATTCGTCCAAACCTGTCACACGTCTCACAGCCAGCGCCATCCACTTCGACACATGCTTCGTCCTCTCATCCTTCGATATCACCTGGCCGATCCAACTCTGGTCCCTCTCAGGCTCAATTGCAGCCAGGTCATCAACCTACGTCGGCGATGCAAGGGCAACAACAATGGATGTCTCAACAAAGACGAGAGCACGTAAAGAGTGTCTGGGATCAGGCAGAAAAACGCAAAGCATCCGATCCGAATCATCCAGACAGCAACAACCCTGTCCCAAAAACCACCTCTCAAGTTCAAGATCTGTCAACGCCTCTTTACCCCTCACTCAATGCTCCCTCTTCTGCCGATCCGCCCAATGCACCATTACCGAACGTAGGGACGAGTGTCAAAATGGGTTATAGCATATCAGCAAGTAGTAATCCTACTCCAAATCAACATCAGACCACTTCCAGTTCATTCCAACCTACGACCACCACGTTCCCAACCATTCGATCACAAGGATATAATTACATGTCTCCCCCCACTCCATCCGTCTCCAGTCTTGCAGGTGTTCATACGGCAACCACTGAAAATGCCATGGGGTTATATCCCGGTAATCGTCCGGCGAGCGGTGCGAACGGATTCACCAATCAACCAGGTCTTTGGTCAGGTTCGACTTTCGCCTCGCCGGCAAATGGGGCGTACGCATATGGTCGTCCTGGTACGGATCAAAAAGCTGCGATGGCATTTGGGAAGGATTATGGTTATCCGAATGTTTCAAATATTCAGAACGTTCAGAACGGTGGTCAGAATTCACATCCGACATTGGCACCGGCGCAGGGTCAGGGGTATCCGAGAGGATTTCCAAACTACGGTTATGGATATTCCTCTCAAGCCACCGCTCAGACTCAAGGTGGGATAGGAAGGTTCAGTGTTCAGACTACACCGGGACATGGTGAGAACCCTTCTGGGACAGGCGCGGGGATGGTGAACGGTACTTCTGGCATAGATTACATGTATGGTTCGGTGGATAATACTGGTGGGTATTATGGAGGTGTACAATATCAAACTCAACAGACACAAGGACAAGGGCAATATGTCACTTCGCCCGTGAGAGCGCAAGCGGGGAGAGGTGCGCCAACAAGGAAGATGTGGTGAGATGGAAAGGGGATAGATGTGGGGATGACGTGATGAGAAAAAAAGGAATGACGAGTTGATCTTTTGAGTCGTGACACATGTCTGTTAGGTGATATGACGATGAATCGAAATCATCGGAGAAGAGACGAATGGGCCAAGAAAGGTAGAGATTAGTTCGTTGACATTTGGTACATAATTAGTCATTCCCAGTTTATGAAAAGCTGAGGTTGGGTATTTGCATTTTGCTGAGTAGCCATGTGCATTGTTTGCATCTAAATACAACAAATCCTACTGTATCTATGCAGAGAGATGCGCCAAGAACTGATGGATTATTAACTGAGATAGACCCGTTGGGTGAGAAGAGGTTTACTATGTCTCGCTCCGAGATCGCAGAGGATACGAAAAGCCGCCATGTCGACCCTGGCTTTGAACACGACGAACACTGATATTAGTTTTGGTTCATCTTATGACAATGAGTTCAGATTGCATCTTCTCTTCCATACAACCTAATAGACATGTTTAAGCCACCTAACGGCTAAGCCATCAAGTCAAGATCAAGATCAATATCTCCCTCCACATTGACTGAACCGGGTGTATCAACGACTGAACAACCAAACAGAGAAAGAAGGCGAGATATGACAATGTAAGAGGGACGCACCGTGAGTAGGATCATGATCCGCATTCCCTTCTGCTTCTTGACACATGTCGAACCCTGCGGCACAATGAGCACATCGAAGCCATATACCTCTTATTTGATCAGAATGTATATCGCATAATGTCTCTTTATGTACCAAGTGACGAAGGTACGAAGTGGGATCATGAGGATCTATGACTGATCCTGATGGAACGTCACCCACACGAGATTTGTACAATCTTGGAAGAAGAGGTCGTGGAGAAGTCAGGGGGAAATGAACGGGACGATCAAATTTGAAGAATACGTGAAAAGGGTCATGAACTCTGTAAGAGCGAAGTTCACATATTGAACACTAAGAGTGAGTAAAGAAGATAAACTCTGGGGTTGAAATTTAAGACGACGTACTAGGTTGAAAGACATTGGTTCAGATGGACAATTGGCACATTGATATCTTCTTCCCAAGATCCATTCGTTACAATTACTACATCTACACCCATGATCTAATACATCTCTTGCGGAAGATCTCCCTTCGTTACCGTTCAGTCCACTGAGGCCATTCCTATCCATCACATTGTTTGAAATCCCTCCGTAGACTGTCTCATTTGTCGGTGAAGGTGATCTTGAAGAAGTTGACGTTGTCGAGTCAGATCTTTGCGCAGCTACAGCAGATGAATCTTGTTGGAACCATCTATCCCTCGCCCGTCTACTCACTGCTTCCACCTCTGATGATGCTAAAGGAAGAGGGATTTTCATCATGATATGATCAGCCGTATGACCACCATGTCCAACGGTCACCACTCCTTCGCATTGAATACACAAGTCCCATGAGGGACACACCGCACAATGAAATCTGGGACCGACGATATCTTGAAGACAATTGTGACAGAACGCCCCTGGATGACGCACCAGTTTGGATGAAGCGACATTGACTGGATCTTGATTCCTGATATCCACTTGCGGAGGATAAGACGTTGACGACTCAGCATTAGGGAGGGATTTATCGGGGAGAGAGAGAAATACATGTGCAGGATGTATTTCGCCAACCTTCTGATGACACGAACGGCAGAGGTCGAATTTGGAACAAGAAACGCATTTGAATCGATCGGTGATGAGTGGAGTTCGACACATGGTACACTCGCTATCTTCGTTGTACTCCACATCCGACCATCCCTCTGCGGTCCAAATCTTTTCTCGGAAAGTATGTCGAAGTTTTGTCCCTGATCGAAGACGAGAGCCATTCAAACTTCCAGCCTTGGGTGCGGCTTTGGCATGCACCACGCCATGAGTTTCGATGCATGTCGAGCAAAGCTCATATCCTACAGGCTGAGAGAGATCACCGGCATCCGATCCGGGAGGGGAATGTGATGCTTGAGTTGATAAAGAATTACTCCTCTGTCTCGGCTGAGCCGTCGTTTGATATACTGTTCGAGAGCCAGTGGAATCGTTACCCGTCCTATCTGTCTCGGTGGACCCCTCACTACCGTCGCTTATGCTAAGTACTGGTGGCGTCGGTGGGACAAAAGGTGATTTGCCAGGTGCATTCTCCTTCCACATTTGACCTTCACCGCAGGTCGAACAAACATATCGGATGTATTCCAAGCGTACCCCGCAAGCCGAACAGTCAGGTGCCAAGATGGGGGGACCAGTGGGTTCAGCGACTCTCACAGGTTCCGACGAGAAGGCCGAGCCGGGGGGAGAAGATGTGGAGGCACTGGGAGTGAGAACTCGAGAAGTGGAAAATGGATCATCGGCATCGCCATCAGAGGTGGATTCGGTGGAAGAGTCTTCCGTCGAGTACGAGTAATAGTATCCTGAAAAGTGAGCTAATAATGTAGGATGAAAAGACAAGAACCTACTGCCTTTAGCGTTCCTCTGGAGAGCTATAACCCCAGGAGACTCATCATCACTCCCGAAGCTCTCCTCATCACTGCCATACCGTCTACCACTACCGTTGACTCTTGAGCGAGGGGCTTGTCGTCGAGCCAGACGACTTTGTTCCCTTAGCCATCTACTTCCCAACTCAGAATGAGTCAACAATGGAGGCGCTGGATCGCTCTCTGGACCGGACAAGATTGGGGGTTCACGGATCGAGGCACCTTCTCTGTCCTCCGGGACTGGGAGCGCCGGGTTCAGGCTAAGACCGTTCAGCTGTCGTGCTATAGGGTTTTCACCTTGCGTCGACGATGTCGCACCGCTCCTCGATGAGCTCTCTACCTCTTCTTCAATGACGCCGATAACATCGCCACTACCTCGAGAATGAGCGGTATAGGCACTTGATTGAGTACTGCTGAGCCAACTATGTTGACTGGCATTTTCGTAGCTCCCATGTCCGCTGCGACCGCTGATGATGGAAGAGACATCACTCAAACTCGGACCATCATACTCTACCGCTACGTCTAAACGGACGGTGATCTTTTGAGAAGGAACTCTCGTAATAGACCCAGTATTCGAGTAGACGGAGCCAGCATGGTCGTCGCCAGAGACAAAATAGGCGATGGCTTCTGTAAGGTCGGTGTCGGTCCGTATGGCAAACTCTTCACCGTCATCGTCCGTGTAGGTGAAGTAGAAGGGAGAGGCGGAGAGATGAAAGCATTCTTCGACCTAAAGCATCAGCACTATTGAGTAAGACTTGAAACGGAGACTGACCCTGTTCCGGAGAGATTCAAAGCGAGTGGTCTGAGCAGAAGGAAAGGTGACACGCCTGGTGGTGGACTCGTAGGCGCACCTAAAGGTGATGGGCCGGTCAGGTCGACCAGAGATTATGTGAGCGGGCATGTGGGAGAGGATAGAACGATACGGTAGCGACGGGTGGGTATCATCGAAGAGGGGACCGAGGTTGACTGACTGTTTAGGGCTTGGAGGGGGAGGAGAGACGACAAGGGTGCATGCTGTATGCTGCGGACGTTGCTGTGAGTTCCAAGTGGAGGGGGTCCCACGTGGCTACTCTGGGGCTCCGCATTCTGCGGTCACTCTCCCTCCCTACTACTACTACGTACTATGTAGTTACTACCACCAACACCACTAGGTACTACTTGTTACACTCGCTGTACTCCACACTCTACGAGTAGTACGTCACATACGACACCATGGCGGTCAGAATCTTCCAGAGACTCGCCCGCCTTCAAGCCAGAGGATCTTTGAATAGTCAACAGTTCGTCGCAAAGCCACCAGGTGTCAGGCCCTGGTCTCGAGCGACATTCGCTACTGGGTTTGTCGTGACTACTGCTGGAATAGTCATCTACTTGTATGACTGGAAAGGTGCGTCCTTGTGATCTCTATGTCCAGTCTACGGTTGCTGAATCATTAGATGATGATCACTCTGTTACCGCAACCTTGCACGGGATCATCAAAAAATCTCAATGGCTCATCCATGCCAAATCCGTAGCTTCCCCAGAACCATTGTCGGACAACAAATCTCCCGGGTTTCGAGGTCAGTCGAGCGTACCTTCTGCGGCTAGCGGCTCTCACTCTCAGCTGCGGATAAAATTAACATCCAGTCGATTCAGATTCCTCTATACACTTCCCCCTCCAACTGTCTCTCACTACACCGTCACCACCGTTGAGCCTGGTAGGAGTAGGCGTGCGGAAAGTTTCATTTCTCCGCATTCAAGTCTACTCCGCGGGCTTTTACCTTGATGAGAAGGTGGCGAACAGTTTGCGCAGTGTGAAGGGGTGGAGTGTGAGTGTCGCCTCATTCTGATTTCTCTCCTGACGAGATAGACCTTCACTGCTCAGCATTTACTTACGCCACCTGTCCCCGCGAGCGAAGATTTGGAATCGCCCCGACTCTCAGGGGAGGGATTGGTGAGGACTCTGTTGGACAGTGGAGCGACCTGCGCGGTCAGAATAGGTAAGCAGTCCCTGAACCCTGATATTCGAGAGAATAGCTCATGTGAGACAGTACCGGTCAGAAATACGGACTTTGGGGTGGGTCCAACGCAACCGGTATTTGAGACCGAAGCTCATGGCAGCACCTTCGTGATGGGTTCACCAGGGCTCTGACCGCACGTCAGAAGCTGGCTCGAAAGTCTGGCCAATTGACAGATGCAGATGAAGATGTGAGTCAAAAACTATATTCTCTGAGTTGAAAGAAGCATTCTGTGACAATCTCAAGCTGAACGTTAGCGAGTCGCCGTTTCGATGCATCAATTCAAAACGATATTCCCCGCTGGGTCTGTGCCCAAAGGCAAATCTCTCGTGCTCTACCGCTCTCCATCTGGGTTGACAGTCGAGTACGAGGTCAGTCTTGAGATATTCTGACGGAAGTGGAAATCTAGCTGATGTCGTAGGGAAGAGCGCTGGGTACGGTCAACGACTCGTGGGTGGGAACGGAAATGATGCTGGCATATTTTGCCGACAAGGATGTCATTTCACCCAAAGTAAGCTTGCTATAGGGATTGTGTATTAGCTGACAAAAAGTTGAAAGAAGACGTCGCTAGAGGTTTAGAGGAGAGAATGAAGGGATAAAGGTGGTCGCCTGCCGAGCGTGAGAGATTCCAGCAAACAAGATGGGTAACCTTTCCGCCCAGCGGGATTGAAGCGTCTATCGACCTTTTACCTTACTTAGCTCTGACCAGGGGTTGACAGGAAAGTGGAAACTGCATGATCAAGGGGATAAGTGTACATCTGACGGGAGAATGGAATGCATGCATATCGACAAAACTTGGCTGGTTGGTGACAAGGTATGTTATATGTGACTTTGTTGGAAACCCAGAGAGCATGTTGCAATGACGTCAACCGCCTTGGTGATGGAAATGTCATTTGTAGTTTGCCGCCTGGGACACCTGCGTTGCTGTCCTTTCAACATTATTGCTCCTTTTCACTCCTTGCTTCCATTCATCACAGTGCATCACTGCTCACTGCTCACTGCTCACTGCTCAGTCATATCAGCCACTCTGGCTGACGTCAATGTCGGATCTCACCCCTCGACCCATAGTCACCTCCCCTACTCTCCCCGCTCCCTCCTTGGACGCTCGCTGGGTTCACGCAGGAGCTCAATACCTCGACTTACTACCCACACCCATCACTTCCGCCTCCACCTCTTACAAAGCCTTTTCCCCTTCAGAATCTAAAAGGATAGAGGCCAGATGGACATCACTACCTCTGCTAGAACGTCAGCTGGCCATCAAAGAATGGGGAGCAGCAGAGGGGGAAGGTGCAAGCAAAGTCAAGAAAGAACACGGAAGGAGCGAGAGCACCGCGTCGAACAATGACAAACGTCGATCTTCTTCAAAAGATAGAGAAAAAGATAGAGGCGTGCCGGATGCAGAGGTCATAAGGAGTGGAGAGGAACAACCCACTGATGGAGAGGTGGACGGAGAGGGTAGGTACAGAAATATCATGGCGGATGCGCAGAAAGAGTATGAGAATTTGGAATTGATTGCTGGAGTCCCTGTCAGTCAGGTGAGGTCAAACTTCTATCCCTCCTACTTTCTGTTTCCTGTCACTGTCACTCTTGAAATATGAAATCCTCATAAAGATCGGTCATAAGCCCCCTGAGAGTATGGTCGTGTGACCTGCTTTCGATCACGTTGCCTTCAGGATAACCAAAGTATGTGGCATGTCAGACCATGAGCTGATATTCAGGACTCACTGTTCGAGGTCGACCTCAAAACACTTTCCCTTCATCCAGTCTTCTGGGCGCACACCGGACCCCGGGTGAGTGTCATGAGAGGGACATGGTTCGTGACGGACGAAACAAGGCCTTGCTCCTGGGATCTGGGAGAGGAAATTGAGAGGGGTTATCTAGAGATAAAGCCATGGCTCGTGAGTAAATTTTCTTGTCTCTGTATCATCCCGTATGGCAATTGGTTCGTGCGTTTGACGTACAGCTTCGGAAAATCTTGAGGATTAGGATAGAAAGACAGTTGACCTCAGCCTTCTTACAAGGATGAGTTGGCCGCGGCCACTGCTCTAGGTCCAGCCGCAGAGGAGAAATTGAAATATGCGCTTCCTATCCGATTTGGGCCTGGCTTAGGGGTGATATTTGAAGATGGGGAGAAAGGACGACTCCTCTCGTGAGTCCACAAAACTATACATCACTGATAATCTTCGAGTGACAAAAAAACGCAGCTCGCTGATCTTCTAGAAGTGGTGCTTTAAACTACCTCTCTCGAGCCTTTTGGTCAACACTACGCACAAAACCCTCTGGCACTTATGTCTATCGCGGTTACAAAGCTGCCAAGATGGCTAAAGATGACAAATCGTCCATCAGCAGACGAGGTAGCAATGCCAGTGTCCGGTCACAGGAGAGATCATCTCGAGCCTCTTCTATCATTGACGACAGACTTCAGCCTGAGATAGGTAAAGGAAATCGGACTGGTAGAACAGACGCGCCAGAAAGGTCCTCGCAAGATGATGACGAGAAAAAGGGTCAGTCATCGACAGATTCCGCCGTGTCAGATGCCAAAACTGCAATGAGGGAGGAACGAGAACCTATAGTGGATGCGGATGATAATGATACGCCTTGTACGGATTTGTGTCTAGTCATACATGGTATAGGCCAGCAATTGGCTACCCAGTATGAGTCGTACAACTTTGTGTGAGTATTTGGTTTCCTTGATATCACACAGTCACACTACCACCCACGCCACAATCTCGTTCCAACATGCCATTCTCTCTCAGTACCATATATTATCGTTCCACCTTTTACGGTCTTCTGTTCTGGCTTAGACCTTCGCTGATATCAGCTACGCTGGTAACCAACTTCGTCAGGTTTTGCGGAAACAAGCTGCCAACCCTGCACTGGCATCGATCATCCGAGACCGACGGATACAAGTCCTGCCTGTCCAATGGCGAGCATTGTTAGACCTTGAGGCGGAGAAGACGGCCGAAGATCAGGAGCACGAGATGGACAATCGCTTTACGATGAACGACATAACTATCAACAAATCCATTCCATATGTCCGGGAACTGACCAACGCGGTGAGCAAGTTCGGGCGAGAAGTTGTATCAGCTGATCAAAAGGTTCTTCTTGACATCCCCCTCTTTATGTCGCACCACCGGAGCAAGATGATCGAAGCGGTTTGTCTTCAAGCGAATCGATTGTACAGGTTGTGGATCGCTCGAAATCCAGAGTTTGAGAAGAATGGAAGAGTGCATATCATTGGTCATTCTGTGAGTTGTGACTTCCTTCCTTAGATTTTTCGTAGTTTCATAGTTAGGCTTTGTAGTGTTGGGGCGAGGCTGACAAGCAGCTCGGTTCTGCCCTCGCCGCTCACATCCTGTCGAACCAGTCCACCAAGATGCCTAACATGTCTCAACTTCCGAAACAAGTGATAACTCAGACCCGGAATCGATTTCTGTTCAACACCTCGGGCTTCTTTCTCGTGGGATCACCCCTCGGCGTCTTCCTTCACCTTGACCAAGCGCAAATAATGCCACGAAAAGGTCGAGAACGTACCATGCATTCACCCCAGGATGAAGCGTTGGATCGAGCTGGAAAGTTTGGCTGCATGGCGGTTGACTCGATTTACAACATCTTCTACCTCAACGACCCGATAGCGTATACGCTTAACGCTGCTGTGGATGTGAATCTGGCTAGGGAACGAAAGCCTCTAGCTATCACCAGTGTCACTGCGCCTTTTTACACAACGGTCACGGATGGACTGTCTCGATACCTTCCTGCTATTATTGGAGGTGGAGGGGAGAGAAAGCTGTTACGACCTGGTACGATCAGACTTCCGAGTGGGATAGAAATGTCCGGACCGACGGGGGAGGAGAGACTTAAAGGGACTCGAGGGGAAAGAAGGTTTTCAGCTTTGAACCCTCATGGCAATCTGGACTTTTATCTCGCTTCTGCTGGTATGAGCGAGTATCTAGGTGAGTATGGTCCTCCGCGCTGTTACAAGGGTTGACTGGCAGATATGATAACGGCTCACGCTTCATATTGGACGGATCCATCGTTTGCCGCATTCCTGTTGGCAGAGGTATTCTCAACCAAATGGGACCTGATACGGACGGGAATGGGATTGGCGGAGCAAGTGTTACCCCCTGGCACTAGCATATGATATGACGATTGGAGCGATTATACGACCTGTTGCATGTTGCGTGCATCCCATGATTATGTAGATTACTCATACTTGTACATGCAGCCATGCAACCAGAAGAGACATGCCGCATGCCGCATGCCGCGGCCGGAACATGGACCAAGTGACCAAGTTCCGATCCCGTGCCGACCGGCCGGAACATGTCCAAAAGTGACAAACACGCCGAAATTCACGGTCACCCTTTCGACATTTTGCACTCGTCACCATTTGAACGGTCACAGAATACACTCCAATAAAGATGGATACGGGATAACAAATTGGATTGCTGTGTGTCTCAGGGAAAGTCGGAAAAGTAAAACATACATGAACCGTAAAAGGAGACCATGGTTGGAACACTTTTCTTCTTCCGTCCAGTCGTACAACAACCAACCGACCAGTTTCGTTCGATACTAATTCTGGATAGTCCTGGTCTTCACCCTACTCCGCTGAGGCCTTCTTGTAGGTAATAACATCTGGTCACATTCACTGTCTCCAACCAGCGGAATCACATCATGCCTAACATCGATCTTCTTGACACTGCTCAGGTGTCCTCGGTCGTGAAAAGACACAAGGTTGTAGGAATGATAGGGAAAGAGAAGAAATGGGATATCGGAGTTTCTCCATCCGTGGTACGTACCATAACCTCCATCAATCCGTCAAACAACACTGTCTCTCAGCATTGTTTTTCTGTTTCCAACTTGGACCGTCTTCTCTCAAGTTAGAGTGGTCCCATAACCTAACCCCCAAGCCAAACTCCCGAAACCCAATCCGTACCACCCTGGAGCTCATCACCTCTCAGCCTCCCAATCCCATCAACGGTCCTACACGATCATTGATCAACCTCGGCTTAGGTGATCCAACTCATTATCCCCTTCATCCCCCTCCGGAGTGCGCGATCGATGCGATAACACGCACTCTCAAGTCGGGTAAAGCAAATGGCTATCTTCCTGGTGCTGGAAGCCTCCAGGCTAGATCAGTAGTGGTGGATTATCATGAACGATGGGATGGAGTGGCATATGGATTAGAGGATGTTGTTCTGGTATGTTTTTCCTTCCTCTCTTTCCATTGAGAAAACCTACTAATACAGCAGACTCACGGTGTCGGGCAAGGTCTTGATCTGATCTTCTCCGTGCTCATACCACACCAAACTGTCCAGAAATGTAACGTCCTACTGCCTCGTCCAGGGTTTGCACAGTATGCTACATTGCTAGCCAATCTTGGAACGGACGTCAGATACTATGATCTGCTCGAAGAGCAAGGATGGGAAATTGATTTGTCCTCTTTGGAGGATTCCATTGATGGGGGAACAAAGGCAATCATCCTTGTGAGTTTTTTTCCTGTCCATCCAAACCCCTTTTCTCTCCATAAGATTGGCATCACCTCTCTCTCTCTGCTCATGTTCCTACATGATATTGTAAAATACGGTCGTGACAGAGTCAGTGGAGCTGGGCGTCATTCACTGACACTGCAGACGAATCCTAGCAACCCATGTGGTAGCAACTACTCCCGATCCCATCTTCAAGCACTCCTTGATATCGCCGAGCAACACAAAGTCCCCATCATATCGGATGAGATTTATGGTCATATGGTGAGTATTTCTCTCTCTTCCTACCTGCCATCCTCACTGCTACTACACAGAACTCCTGCCCAATTCATTATGGCCGACGCTGATCTCAGACTTGGGACAAACCATTCGTACCGCTGGCCAGTCTGTCCCGGAGTGTACCCATCATTACACTGGCAGGTTTGTCCAAACGTTTCCTAGTTCCTGGCTGGAGATTCGGTTGGGTATGTTTACATGACCCCCTTTGTCTGGCAACGAAAGTTCGAGAAGGGATGCACGTGTGGGCGAATCGCTTCATGGGACCGAACAGTTTGGTACAGGCTGCACTGCCTGATATTCTTGCAACACCGGGGAGTTGGTTCAAGGTAGTCATGGACAAGATACAAGTGGGTTTCTCTTGCGTTTCTCAAATAAGTCTACCTCCTTCCCGACCGCACAATCTCTGGTTGAGTACACCTAGATGATGGTCTGATTGTGGGGATAAAATATGTTAGAGACTTACTCCCAGCTGAACGCTCATATCTTGACCACAGCAATCAACACCATCCCAGGACTATCCTGTGCAGCACCCAGCGGGGCATTATATATGCTTGTCAAAATTGACTCATCTCGTCTCCACATGTCCGACATCGATTTCTGTACCTCACTCTACAGGGAAGAAGCCCTGTTCGTGCTACCTGGCATATGCTTTGAGGCTCCCGGATACTTCCGAGCGGTCCTCAGTACTCCAGCTGATGTCATGCAGGACGTTGCTCTTCGCTTGAGGGCGTTCTGCCATAGACATGGTGGAAAGGTATGCATCTGAAGCGAATGGGTATTCTTGTGAGAGAAATACTAAACCCCTTGATTGACGTTTATCGAACAGTGAAGTGGGAACGAGGTGAAACGGAGATCACCAAGATACGTTCTCACGGAAATACAAGTTGTCTGTCATAGGTCAGCTGACTCGCATACAGGGAATACTGTCTGAAACTCACTATCGCCAACCACATTACCCTGAATGTTAGCTAGACATAACACGGAAGATTTTCGGATGGACTTACCGCAGGATCATATTCACATGTCGCCTTGAAACTCGTCTGCGATCAGCCCACCGTCTGAAACCTCGAAGAAGTGTAGTTTTGAGGGAGAACTCACCCCGTATTTCTCATCGAACAACACCCCAGGGGAACAAGTAGCGATATAACACCCAATTGTCGTTGAAGCTTTCCAGACAACTTGGGTGAAATGACCCGTGGCTTCGGTGAAACCGGGGTTAGACTGGTCATATTGAGCTGGAAATGTCAGTCAGGATCCCACCCGTTCGCTGACCTTGGCGTGGGGGCTGGAAAGATGTGAGAAGAAAACACTGACAAACTTCATTAACCCACATGTCGATCGCTTGTTGCGGTGTGATCCCACCGGATTGACTCGCCATGTTCTCTCCTGAATTCCTAACTTGTCAGCTCATCCTCTGACAAGGGGTCTTCAAACTTCCAACCTCTATACGCAATGATTATGACACTTGCTGGACAAACATAGGGTATATGCCTAACAAGAGAGTAGTAATTCCGACAAGACCGACAACTCACGTATGTAACCCAGCATTGCAATTTTCCGCGTTAGCTTTCGCTCGTTGGACCAACGAATCACTCCATGTCACATTACCCGCTCCATATTTCGTTCTTGCGATATTATGTCCATCCAAGAATGCTTGTGCTTGTTGATCTAACCCCTGAGTTTGTCCCCCGCCGCCGCCGGGGCTGGAAGCGGAAGGGTTTGCGCCGGCGGAATCGGTAGCAGTTTCGGGAGGAGCGACGACAATGGTAGAAGTGACAACGATGACTTGGACCACTCCTGAGGGTTTTGGGATTGTCCTCGATATCGAAGATGAAGATGGGGCAGAGGAAGAAAACATTAAGGAAGAAGAAGTCGAGGTCGAATTGTCGCCTTCTTCATCACAATCCTCTAACAAGATTATATCTGCTGGTGGTTCTTCTTCACAATCTCCAGTCGTCAACCACATTCCTGTTACTCGTCGTTTATGCATTCTCCCATCTTGGTCATATTCTTCAACCTCGTACTCTTCAATCTCGTACTCTTCATCGTAGTAATAATCCTCATCATCGTCAATCTCAATGAAATCGTATTCGTATTCCAGCCAATCGTCTTCGTCGAACCAAGATTCACCATCAGTGTTCAAGTGGGCATCCGCGGCTAGTGCGTGTTGTAGGACAGGTACGAACGTTTCTACAGGTCGGGAGGGTAATGTCTTCGAAGGGCTGGAGATTTTATGGGTGGACAAGGTGACGGGATCGGGTGGTCGGTGATTCACAGGGATATGAAGAGATAGACTTAAAGGGAGGAAAAAGAAGAAAGTAATGACCAGCATCACGACTTTTCCTATCGTTTTCTTTATAAATCGTAATGACCGTCTTGTATTAAACTCCTAATACACCAATCATGCGCAGCACATAGTGAACACGAATATCAAGATCTCTTCCGAACCAGAGCGGTATAGGAATGAAACCATACATTGGGTCAAATCGAACTGGCAAAGGGGATGTCGGTTGCGGCACGTAAGAGACGAGTCCGATCCTTTGACTTGTCCTCGGGTGAGTATCCTCCTTTTGCTGGTCGACGGGAGAGGGAGAATCAATGGATGCACGTTTCTGTTTCAACACGACATCACATCATTGTGTTTCGAAGATTGTATTGCAAGCCCAACTTAAAGCAAGACTTGCAGAATTTGCATAGGGGTAAATCCATCATACACTTGGTTCATCTAGCAAACAGGTTGTAAATCACCCAACATCTCAACACTGATCGTATATCTGACAATTTTTTGTTATCTACATACACAGTCGGAAGAAATCATCAATCTTTGAGATCTGTCTTACTACTTCCTGCTGATTCTTCAATGCCCACTTCCCGTTTTGTTTCCATGGCGTAAGTCGGACTGCCTGCCAATTCGCGTGCTTTGGCCGCGGCCAGACCGATTTCTTTGATGTTGAGATTGCGCATCAACAGGGCCGAGAGGATACACATGCAGCCTGAGGCGAGACAGTACCACCAGACGTTATTGATGGATTTGGAGTAAATATCAAGCACGGCGGGACGGACAGAGTCGGGAATGGCGGACCAGATAGATTCGGGAGCGGCAGAGATTTCAGCTATGAGTGAGACAGGGAGATCAGTCAGACCCTTGAGCCCTTGACCGAGCTACATTGATCAGTCTAGTTCGTTGGTGTAAATTTCCTCAGAATACAAACCACCCGAAAGGCTGGCAAGGCCTGGACGAGGAAATTAAAGGAGAATACAGGAAAGATCAAGCTGGAATGTCACTGAAGTGAGGCGGAGCAACTCACCTTGTTTTGGAATACAGATGTGGCCGTGTTCATAGCAACAATACGACCCAAGAAACCAGCAAAGTTGATTGTATTGGTGGCATGAGGGATCATGTGAGGTTCACTCAGATAGTCGGCTTGTACGAGCACGACAACTACACATTAGCTCGTCTTTTCTCTTGACTTCATCATGATGAGTGACACACTGATATTGAGAGCACAACCAAACCCGATACCACTGATGACTTCGAAAACTATAATTTTTGTTAACCCTGAGCCAGGAGAGATTGTGGTGAGTAAGCCCGAGGCGACGGCGATCAAACCTCCCCCGACGACGACGGTATATTTGGCAATACCCGTTCTCTGTGCGAGCATCAGCCAGTTGACCCTCACAGATATGATAGCTTTTCAAGGATGAGAAAGGGAGAAATGAGAAGGCCACGAGGACATACCTCGGCAAGCTTTCCAGCTATGATCAGGAAGGGACTCATTGACAACTGTACCCCCAGCAAGAGGACCCCAGCACGGACGGCGCTTTTACCATCGATCGCTTCGAAATGTAATGGGAGGTAGTATAGGTAGACCACGACTGCTCCGAAAGCAAAAAAGTTTGCCCAAGCGCCGGCTCTGGACATATGAGCACCTCATTCGATAGTTCGATAGCTAACAGAAGACTCACGATATATGTCTACGTCTCAGAAGACTTGGTGGAAGCATTGCTTTGTCTCCGAGGAACAAACTCCAGCCGATGATTAGGATCACGAACGCCCCAGCGAGAGCCAGGTTCTGATACGGTGTCAGCTTCAGTAGGGCGGCAGACAACATGGTTCACTCACCACTACGACCCCCACGTCATTCCAAGCCTTGGTCACGCCGCCCCATTGGGTCCCAATTCCGAGACAAGTGACAAAGCCAATCGTGAAGAGGGTCGACACCCAGTCGAGGGTTAGAAGACGAACGAACCGACTACGGCCATCAGGTTTACCGTCGTATCGTGGGAATAAGCGGACTTTGGGTAAAGTCAGGGCCAGTAGAGCAAGGGCGACACCGCCAATCCTGCGCGTTAGCGAAACCCGTTTTGAGAATAAGGGATGACGCACGGCAGATTGATGTAGAAACACCATCTCCAGCCTTCAGCCCCGATGTCGGTGAATGCACCTGCGCATCAGTTGTGTCCCTACAAGATATCATGGGACTAACCGCCAACCAGTGGTCCCATCACAGATGCTACTATAAAGCTCTACGCTGTTGGCTCAATCTTCACGCTTGAAATGATCACTCACGACTCCAAAGAGACTGAAATATCCGGCGCGTTTTTCGAAAGGGATCAGTTCACCGCCGATGAGGTATGAAGCGCTGCGCGACGATCAGCGATGTTATACCTTATTCACAGGATTGTAGACTCACTTCCATAGACCTGCACCACCTAGACCTGCCACTGCTCTTCCCACGATAAGCATGTTCATCGATTGTGCGGCACCCTGCAGATATGAGCGAAATCGGCGAGGCAGATTGAACTCACGCAGATTGCTGATCCAATCTCAAAGACGACCACCGCTCCCAGGTAGATCCATTTTGGGGAGAATACTGTCATGATCTACATTCCGTTAGCCACTACACGGAGAGCAAAGTAAGGAAACTAACTTGGGAATATATAAGAATACATCCGGCGCAAGGTATGAAGAATCTGTGTGTAAGTTAGAAACTCTACCCGGACAGTGTACAAAAGTGCTTACGCCGTGTTGAGCCATTCCACTGATCATGTCAGCTGACTTCATGTGCACAGGAACGGAAAGAACGTACCCTTATCCAGAGAATCGAACTGGCTCACTATACGTGGGACAGCTACTACTATGATAAAGGCATCCAAGCCAAAGGTGAGGACGTTTATGCTATGATATCAGTTTCTCTTCCATACCCACAGCTCTGTGAAAAGCAAAGTTCGATCGAGGGACACTCACCACATTGCTAAGAAACATATTTTGAATTTTGTGGTGCGAAAAAAGCTGTAGTCTGCTTTAACGGTATCGACGCCCAAGTCGCTATCTTGAAGCCCCGACATGATGTGATTTGTCGACGAAAACGAAGTTGGAGATCCCAAACCGCCTCGACGAAGACTGGGTACAACAGATGCCATGATTTTCGACGACGGTAGGTTTTATTCTCTCTGTGAAGCCGCTGCTGAGCTACCGCCAATCTGTGAACCGTCTCCCCCAAAGGACAAAGGATGTTAACGAATCCGTTGCAGACCTGGGAAGGATGACGAATTGCAGAAGACGGGGGAGTGTTGTATCCGCCAACAGATCGTCGCTATTTGACCGCTTTTCCAACCTGACAGCGAACAAAGATGGTCTTGATGCGCCGAGTGAAATGATGAAGATCCGCTCGTTGTGATCACACAAGGACTTGTGGGTGAACTAGTACGATCTTGAGACATCTTTTCAGTGATCAGGAAAAATCTAGCGATGCCGGTCGGCGAGATAAAGTCGCACTATTTCAAGCGATCAAAGGTGTCCGTGATCACGACGGGGGTTGTGAGCTTGGTCCAAAGGCAGGAAGCCTCAAGCCGGGACCGGTCGAGGAGGAAGGGGGGTCGCCATGTGACCGACGGGCGGATTGCCTACAGTACAAAAGCGGGCTAGGTAACCAAGGTTGGAGCCAAAAGGCCTTGATGGCTTGATCCATCAACCAAGGGGAAACCATCGATTCAAGGACCCAAAAGGACCTCGGAATGGTAACAAAGGACGGTTTTGAACGAGTGCGAGATTTCCGGATCAGGTGGACCTTGTTTCGAGGGGTTCCCATCTTCAACATGAAGCGCATTGAGAGGATGCCTGTCAAGTGAGCACTCAGTCACTAGTCTGCAAGTAGTTGGAAGGGTATGTATACTCAGTAGTGGTTGAGATGAATCCTATCCCCTTCAAAGTCAGCTGGAGGAAACATCATGGGGGGGTGTTGGTGCAATCAAAGGCCACGCCATTCCTTGACACAGATGTGTATGAAGAGGACAAGCCAGCGCTATTGTTGTAGCTAGTAGCTACGGTAGATGGAGTAGAGTACGGGTAGTGCATTGTTACTTATGTATCAAGACCACACGGTGAGTGATGGCTTGGCGTACTTACCTAGTTACCTCAGGTACTCGCACCAGTGCCCACATCACGTGACACCTCTCTTCCCCACACTTTACTTTTGTCGCCCAAGCCTCATGCACCTACATCATCACACCAAGCTTCTGTATACATGGCACCCACCCTCCACCCAGCTCTGATATCGCTCGTCCACCCCACGGCCCCTCACTCCTCATTGTATTTTTACCGTTGATGATGGAGGCCGCATCGCCGCCCCTCTCGCATTATGACAATGATGCATATCACTTGACACACCCAAACGTCCTCAAGGTCTGTCTCTTCTACCACTCAGGCTGACCCTTCCAGCTTGGCGTAGTACTCTGTCATGTTAGCCGTTACTCATCTGCCTCGACCTCACAAACTCACTCTCAGCCTCATTGATGCATGTTATGTTGGCACCAAGCTTGTTGATCGTCTCATAGTATTCATCCTCTTCCACGCTGTCAAAGACGATACCGCCACCTTGGGTGTTAGTTATCAGCCCTGGCGTATGCTACAAAGACCCACCTGCCTGCAAATACACCATTCCATCCTTGTAGGTCATGGTTCGAAGGGCGATGCACGTGTCGAGCTCGTCACGATCGAAATCAAATCTACCAACGGCGCCGGCGTAAACCCCACGCCGCTCCTTCTCTAAACCAGATACGAGCTGGATAGCCTTGACCTTGGGAGCACCAGACACTGTTCCCGCGGGAAAAATGGATCGGAAAGCGTCGAATCTGCGGCATCAGAAGGTCTGCGATGCGGAGAGTAGCGACCTACCTCGATTGGTCGTCCCGCAGACTACCACTGATCTGACTTGTGAGATGGATGACATGACTGAACTTTTCCACTCTCATCAAATCGTCCACGTTGACAGTCTCAGGCTTGCAGACGCGATTGACATCGTTCCGTGCCAAGTCAACCAGCATGATGTGCTCGGCTCGGTCCTTTTCCGACGCTTGCAAACCTTTACCTAGTACTTCGTCCTCTACATACATCAGCTCCGCTTAAAATGTGCAGATCGACTGACCAGCAGCCGTCTTGCCTCTTCTCACCGTGCCGGCAATGGCGTGATTGTACACTTTCCTTGCTTCCACCTTGCACAGGGTCTCCGGACTGGCCCCAATGAGTTGGACGTCTCCACAGTTAAGATAGAACATGTACGGTGATGGATTGACCCTCCGTAGGTGTCTGTATATGTTGAAGGGATGCAGTGAGGTAGGCCGAGATAGACGTTGACTGGGAACAGCTTGAATGATGTCACCCTTGACGATATGCTCCTTGAGCTTTGTCACAAATGCTTCGTATCCTTCCTTTCCTACGTTGCTCTTGGCCTCATATCCGAGCTTGATGGAACCTTGTTTCGGCAGTGGTACTTCAGGTGATGCCAACTGATTGCGCAAAGTCTCCAGACGACCGACGCATTCTTCGTACAAAGCGGGTATACGTGAAGGTGGACTTCCATCGGGGAGGTAGACGTGTGAGACCAGTTTGACAGTTTGAAAGATGTGATCGAAGATGATGAGGGTAGAAGTGAGCATGAAGAACGCTTCGGGAAGACCTGGAATGGGGTTGACGAGTGGTTGATTAGGCTTGGTGACGGGCTCAAAGTGGGCAATAGAGTCGTATGTGATGAATCCAACAGCACCTCCTGAGAGCTGTCAGACTAGTAACGTGTCGGATGACGTTTGACTCACCGGTAAAGGTGGGCACCGAGGGCAATTTGACATGACGATACGGCTCAAGCTCCTTCTCCAACGCTTGCAGAGGATCGCCGCTTACATCGAAGCCTTCTCCTGTTCTGATGACTTTGAAAGGGTCTATATGTTTAGCAGTGTACGTCTCTTTGAAAAGATGACTGACCTGCACCTACAAAACTGAATCGAGCCAGGTTTTCTCCTCCGACGACACTTTCGAGTAGAAAACTGTAATTACTCTGATTGGCGATCTTGAGATAGGCAGCCACAGGAGTTGTCAAGTCTGCAGGTAGCTCGATGTAGACGGGGATCAGATTAGGCCTAAGAGATGGATTGGATTTGTCAATCTGAGGAGGGACAGAAAGTGGAGGATAGGTGGAGGAGGAAGGAGGGGATAAAGTAGTGGGAGTGTAAGAAGCGGAAGCGAAGAGTGAGATGAGATCGGGTAGGGATGGGACAGGCTCTCCTGACTGAAACGATTAGCTGAAGACTTCTGATGGGATCAAGACACTGACCGAGCGACTCATGATGAAGAGATAGGGATGGTGATGAAAGTATATATATACTCTGTTTAGGAATGTAACGAGTAAGAAGTTGTAAATTGATCTAAAGTCACGTGACAATGCGATGGCTCATGGCCCAGCAAGCCTAGCCGCAAGCCTAACAACCACATTGCAGCAAGAGAGAGGTCATGGCGGCAAATCACTACTACTACTGGACTACTAACTAAGTACTACTCCGACCGCTCACCTCACCGTACTCCAACCACCACCACCACCACCCCCACCACCCCTCTAGCTACTAGCTACTCCTATCCCTCCCTTCACGACTCCCTGCCAGGTCATGGCATCAGGGCCACAGTCCATATCAGTATCACCTCCTGCACCTTTACCTCAACGTGGGGCTCAAACATACGACCCTTACATCTCCTCCCGTTCAGATTCCATCCCTTCAGCCTCTCCCGGAGACCTGTCTTCTCAACCCGCCAGCGAGTCAGATCGTACTTCTTTGGCTGTTAGGAGTCATAGTCTGAGGAATACTGCCCCCAACGGTGAGTAGGGCATGACTCACTCACCCCTCCCTGTCACCGTGCGACCCCATGTGCCTTCCACCTTCCCCTCGTCGTGATGGGCCAGTCTCATACCCTGACCTCTGCCCCGTGGTCGTCTTTGTCTACTTCCACGACTTGTACCAGTCATAACCATATCAGCTGATGCACATCTTCCCACAGCTCAATCCGCTCAACCACCTCTCCCTTCCTACAACGCCGTCATGGCTTCCCAACCTGGACTAGCTCTTGTCAAACCCTCTCAGCCATACAACAACAACGCCGGCCATCCATCTCACGTCCGTGTTCCTAGCCTAGAGCAACCGTCTTATCCCCCTGTAGACTACGGTCTGCCCACATCCCAATATCCTCCGACCCACGATCCCAATTATTCTTCCCGGCGACCCATATCAGACCCCAACGAACTGAACTTTTCACAGCTGTCCATGTCGTCGAACCCCCCTCCCGCTAGACACAACACGGCACCAGCTCAACCACCTTCACACCGTGATCAAAACCCATATCGGTCACGAGTAGGAGGAGGTGGTTATCCCACTGTGGCAGACGGAGACGCCTCTGCCAGCGTTTACAGCTTGGATTCTGGTTTGGGAGCTTATGCGGCTGGACCTTCGGATCAAATGGCAGGAAACATGTACGCCCCGCATGGTCATGGCCATGCGGCTCCAGGATGGGACCCGTATGGCAGCGGCGGCTATCCACCGCAGGAATACAACCCTTATTACTCTGCGGCAAGCGAGTTTCTCAATCCTCCACCCACCGCCTTTCCACAGAACACTTCCGGCAACCTCATTCCATCACGTCAAGAAAGCATCTCATCCCTAGCACGTACCAACACATCCGCTTCTGCCCTCTCTTCAGCATCCTCGATCTCTCTTGCCCGGAAACCCACCGAAGTCGTGGGTGCCTCATCGACACGTCGACGAGGTGGGCAAGCAGCGATCGACATGAACAAACCACCTTACACCAAGCAGTACGTGGACGATTATCGGAAACGTATGAAAGATGATCCCGACCCGGAAGCTCAATTCGCATTCTCCAAGTACTTGATCGAAGCCGCCAAGAAACTCGGGGACGAGATCAGTCAAACAGAGCCAAAACTCGGTCGAAAATATCGAGATACACTATTGCAGGAGAGCTTGAGAAATATCAAAAAACTCGCAGAAGCCAAACAACCGTATCCCGATGCTCAATTTTTCCTCGCCAACCTATACGGTACCGGTCAGTTGGGTTTGCAGGTGGACCATGAGAAGGCATATTATCTGTATCTGATGGCCAGCAAGCTCAATCACGCCGCTGCCACATACCGAGCCGCCGTGTGCAATGAAATCGGTGCTGGCACCAAGAAGGACTACAACCGCGCTGTGCTGTTCTACCGCAAAGCAGCTGCTTTGGCCGATACCGCCGCCATGTACAAGCTCGGGATGATTCTCCTCGGTGGATTGTTGGGACAGGCGAGAAACTCCCGTGAAGCAATCGTGTGGCTACGTCGAGCTGCGGCTCAGGCTGACGAGGACAACCCACACGCTCTGCACGAGCTGGCTTTACTGCATGAACGAGCCAACAACGGAGGCGTGGTACCTCATGATCCCCTCATGGCTCGTGAGCTGTTCAACCAAGCCGCTCAGCTAGGGTATGCACCTGCGCAGTTCAAGCTTGGCAGTTGTCACGAATTTGGGACGTTGGGGTGTCCGATAGATCCGAGACGGAGTATCGCTTGGTACACCAAGGCGGCAGAAAAAGGTGACAGTGAGGCAGAGTTGGCATTGAGCGGATGGTATCTCACAGGAAGCGGTGAGTCAGACCATGTACTCCGGTGAGAAGTGGCTGACATGGCACAGAAGGTGTGCTGAAGCAATCCGATACAGAGGCATACCTATGGGGAAGAAAGGCAGCCAACAAAGGCTTGGCAAAGGCAGAGTATGCCGTCGGATGTGAGTCGACGCCAAGGTCTGGTAATCTTGCTGACCATGTGCAGACTATAGCGAGCTGGGTATTGGAGTCAAGCAGGATATGGATCAAGCCAAGCGATGGTACATGCGTGCAGCAGGTCAGTGGTGTCGTCCATTCTGATATTCTCATAGAAAATGACTAACAGCCTAGCCCAACAACACAAACGAGCGATGCAACGGTTAACGGAATTGAACAGCGCCAAAGGTGCCAAGGGCAAAAAGGCGGTCAGACCGACCCGAGACGAAGCGGAACACGAGTGTATCATAATGTAATTGCGCCGAGTCATCTTGACCAAAGCATATATGCATCGGGGTCATGGGTTCCTGACCGGTCGTCGCTCGAATGCCACACACTTGAGAAGATTGTTTACAAGATTAAGACAAAACGCATTCACCAAGAAACACCAAATGATATAAACGTGTAGCGTATGAGAAGGATCGTGTCGTTGCTGAAAAATCACTGGATGACCCCTTGCGCTTTCAACATTCTCGCCCATCTATCCTTTGTCAGCCCCTCTTCTCATATTGATTCTCGATTAACGCTCCAACACTCACTGTTCCCGTTTCATATTTGCCTCCTGTAATTCCCTTTTCAATTTCTTATTCTCCAGGTCAAGCTCATTACGTTTCGTCGTGGCATCCTCGAGATCCCTCCTGAGAGCCGCGAATGCCTCGTCTGGGGGCAACGCGGCATCGTTGAACATTCCATCCAATTCCGTGTTGAAAGCCTCGTAAATGACATCCACCTCCAACTGAACCTCCGAAAGTTGCTGCCGTAGCAAGTCTTGATATTCTTTGGCTCTCAAAACCTGCGCTTTCAGTCGCTCAACTTCCGCCGACTTTTGAGAGTTTTCCAACGACACTTCCTTCGCAAGATTGGCGGCCTTGTTCATGTCGGCTATCGCGGAACGCAAGGCGCTCTCCAGCTTTTCGACCGTAGCTCCCATATTACGAGCAGTCTCATCTGTCACACCGTCGTGTCCGATACGAGGAGAGTAGTCTGAGATGACGTTGATGTCTACCAATCGCTGCCGGTCAGCACCTGCTTCACCTCTGACATTGGACCTACCTTGATATCACGTCGGTGTGGAGACCGTGGAAGAGAGGGGGTCCTGTCCATGCGTCCGTTCGTTATCTTCCGCAAAGACTGAACATCCGCCTTCAGTCGCTTGACAACGGCGTGAGACTCTGCTACCCTTTGCCTCGCAGCCTCTATGGCAGCTGACGTGTCCATATACTCTGTCTCCGAAGCAACAGTCGATCCCGAGATAAGTCGAGGTGTAGTGAGAGGACCAGCGCTGCGTGGACCTGAACTTCGTCGATGACTATTCAGAACTCCGACACGAGGAGAGTTCTCCTTCGATGCAAGTGGAGTGCGTGGAGGTGACCGTTTTCGGGGCTGGAGTTGATCTTCGGAATGTTGGCGCTTAGGTACAGCATGGACAGGAACTGTGGCAAGAGGGGTTTCGTCTTTGAGTGGCATTGTCTCGCGTCCTGGCGACACTCGTCGGCCGTTCCCGGAAACGACGCGGAGCTTCGTGTGTCCAGAACCAAGACCAGGAGTTCGAACTGGGTCCAACATCGGCAATATCTTGGGGTGTGGTTGAGTTGAGCTTCCGGCCGCGTTGCTACGTAACGGATTCGGAGTCCGTGGTCCTCGTGGAGGTGGGCTACGTGGACCGGCTAGAGGAGACAAGGGTCTGTGAGCAGCTGCAGGCGGACTCGCCAATCTCGGTGATGTGAAGACATCTCCTGCAGGTGTTCTCAAAGGTCTGGTAGGTGAGGGAGTCTTGTTGCGTATCCGAAGCGGTGCCGTCACCGGCAGAGGTTCCGGAGAGCCAGTTCGATCTGGCATGAGCTCAATCTTGTACACACCATGGCTGACCTACCAAGCGTTCGCACTAGACCCGCTCTTGTCTCCGCTTCACGTGCTTCGATCTGCTGCCGAAGTAGCTCGACGAACCCGGTGCTTGCTGGACCAGCAGTATCCGAGGTAGGTTCCACGCTAAGCGGAGAGGTGTCACGTTCTAGAGGTCGTCCACGTTCAGCCTCCATGGGGGACGTCGTCAACAAAGGCTCAGCATTCTCGAGCTCGCCGGTCCATTGCCTGCCCTCGACCGAGATACGCTTCTTGGCAGCCTCACGGGTGGCCATAACGCCAGGATCCGCAAGCGTTGCCATCGACCGACTGTTGTTTCTTGCTAGGTTGAGTCGGGCCTCGAGATCAACCTCGCTCGGGTTGGTGTGAAGCTGATATGGCCCGTTCGAGACCACGTCGTCATTTCCTGCAACACGCCTCGAGAAGCTTGACCGATCCGACGATCGACTTGTCGAGGAAGACTTTGTCCGCCTTGTACTATTAGTCCCGAATGGGTCTTTGGTTAAGGCACCGCTTCCAAACAGATTGCGCGAAATGGTGTCGAGGTTGAGCAGGGAGGGACGTAATCGATGTGAACCAGAGGAAGGAGTTGCCGGTGCTGATGTCGATGAAGTCCTGAATTTGAAGATTCCGTATCGATGGACTGCTGTCAGCATCGTCAAAGGGGTGGGATTCCACTCACTTGTTGTAAGGACACGCTCAAGAGCCTCAGAGCAGTCCACCACGGTTCTCCCTTCATCACCAGCAACGTTGACATGATAGATGCGGCACATACCGCCTGGGAGGGGCTGCAAATGGAAGACCAGCAGTGACTCCCCCAAAGCAAGCATTTCCGGACTCTCACTCTCATCGACAAAGCACACGACTTTGGGAGTAGGTCGAGAGGGATCGTCGGTGATGCTCCACATGCATTTGGCCCGACTGAAAGATTCGATCGGCTCAAGTGAGATCTCTCGACTGACCAAGACTCTACTCGAGGAGGACCGTAATCTGGCCTGGGCAGCCCACAGGTTCTCGACGAAGCGCATCTTGTCCCGACGGATGGCGTTTGCGTCGAGAGCACCGAATGGAGGATGCACAGTCGTGAAGCACCTGAGCGGCCGACTCCAACGGTCTGATTGATCCGTCGGGGGCCGGGGCAGAAACATTTGGAAGTCTGGCGATCAGTACCCTCACACGAGGGATTGCTAACACTCACCACCATTCCCCACGTCGGTCACAATGATATCCCCGATGTCGACCAGTCCCCTGAAGAAGAGCTTATCCTTCTTCCCTCCGCTTTTGTCGAGCACAGCCACGCCCCCTCCAGATTTGACAAGACGAGAAACATCATCCAGCCCTGTCACTTTGGGCCCGGAGATAGTGGAGGAGTGCCTCTTCACTATCATGAGCTTGTCGTTGAAGAGGAAAAGAGTACAATGTGCACCGCTAGTTGATGCAAGATGTTGTTGTGGGGAAGTGGACCCGGACGTTGAAAGGGAGTTGATGGAGTTCGCAGTAGATACGGAGGCGCGATCGAGGTCATCCACGTCGAGGGAGTCGATAAAGGTCCTCTGATTGCTGAAAAGTGTCGCCTTGCCTGTCAGCGACTTTCTCATGTTTGTGACTCACGGGGAATCCATCCACATTCCTTTCCAAACAATACATCACCGTCGCTCGGACAGTCTGCTCGTCTGGCTCACAGCGGGCAATTTTTGAAGCCAGCGTAACGCTGCTGACAAGTGCAGCTCTCTGAGCCGAGCTGGGATGCATGCATCGAATCATCGCTGGAGGTGAGCTAGGCACAGTTTCCGATCTGAGAACCCACTTTGCCACAACAAAGTGTATCTGGGAATACGCTGCACAGGTTCCATGAGAAGTTCTCGGAGACCGATGTTGCCAATGCCGGTTGTTGAATACTTTGTCCTCTCGATGAAAGACGCGAAGCCAGGATACTTCTTGAAAACTTCGTTGAGGGTCTTCTGTGACGCCTCTTGATTACTGAGATAGGTCCTATACGGATCAAACGTCTTGGCTTCGAGCTGAGGAAATCAATACAACTCATGTCGCAGCTGCCACTCACGTGTCGCAAGCAGATACTTCCCACGTCCTCCGGCGTCGCCTCTTCCAAGTCGGACAGGAATGTCTCTGAAGCCGACACCACGAGCTCGATGTTGGAGAAGAGGCTTTTGATCTCGTACAGCGGGATTATCATTTCTGCAGCATTCTTGGCGAATAGGCGCAGCGGAATGGCGTATCGCTGCCATGAGCACAATCATCGGCTACGGGTCTGCACTCACATCCCTCAATGCTTTGATCCTCTGCAAGTAGCTTTTTTCCGTCCGTACAAGTTCCTCCAGCAGTCCTGCCAGGCGTCCCTGTGAAGTTGGAGAGTATTCTGATCCGACGTCAACTCGAGGAGGCGTATTGTCACTGGATACGGGGGCAAGCGGCGATCCCAGCTCCTCGAGCAGGTGGGTAGTGTCTGGCATCAGCGAGCGTGTCCAAATCAAAGGACTTACCATCACCATGTGATTTCAAGATGAGATCACAATGAAAAGCTCTCCGGACTATCTTAGCACCAGTCTCCCTGTCGGTCGAGCGTGTAGAGCTATTGAGATCTATGGCTTTTGGAGGGGGCGGAGGGGGTAAGGGGGAAGTCGACTGGGGCTTGTGGGGGGAGATCATGGTGTCATATGAGAAGGGGGCGGTTGGACTGACACCTGCCCGATTGTGTGAGGGTTGAGTTTGATACGAGACGCTGTGGGAGGGAGATGAGATAGTATGAATGATATAGGGAGTATGATAGGAGGATGTATATGCAGTAGTGGTGGTAGTAGTGGTGAGTGGTATGACAAGTTGAATGATACCTTTTGGTGAAAGAAAGAGAGAGACGGCTTTTCCGCTGTTTAGGTTTTTCCAAAGAAATCAGTCGCC
This sequence comes from Tremella mesenterica DSM 1558, assembly GCF_000271645.1. Classification (NCBI taxonomy): domain Eukaryota; kingdom Fungi; phylum Basidiomycota; class Tremellomycetes; order Tremellales; family Tremellaceae; genus Tremella; species Tremella mesenterica. The sequence continues at coordinate 128,173 of NW_006711236.1, read as the reverse complement.
CGTTAGATTACGTAATCACGCGGCTTCTTTGTGCGGTTCACTCCTCCTCCTTACTGCTACAACCAACTACTACTACTTTGTGGTCCACAACCACATACTTTACCACTGTACAATGGTCATCACATCGTCACACAAGTCATGAGCTACGCAAATCCACAACGTCAAGCATCTGCTTCTTCCGCTTCTTCCGGCAGAACCGTCAGAGCCGAATCCAAAGCTAGCGGTCGACGTTCTAGTATTCTCGCTCGTCTCACCGGTCGACCCTCTCCTTCCAACGGTCACTTTGACTCTGACCAAGATGAACCCGACTCGGATGTCGACGAGGTCGCACAAGCTGGTCCCAGTGACTACTACCGTCGCAGTCCATCCCCCATACCTATTTGTGGCGACGCATGGAGGCAGCCCAGCACGGAGCCACCCCCCGTCGACCTCGAAGGTGGACTCGATGACGAGTGGAGAGGTTCAGAGGCGAGGTGGAGCGATTCGGACGATCAATGGAGTACGGCTTCCCCTGTGCCAGCCATGAGTGACGCGAAAGAGTACCAGAAACGTCTTCGAGATGTCTTCAGCGAACAATTGAACGAAACTCCCCCTTTGACCCCGGTCCACTCCCCTCCGTCGTTCATTGAGAAAGTCGCCATCGAAGACGCAGACTCTGGTATCCTCACCTCTCTATCCCCAGGCTCATCATCATACGCCAATACCCCCTTAAAACGTTCCGCCATCAATCCACTCTTTTCGCGATTACGATCCCACGGTAATTCACCCATTCCTCAGCATGTCCGCCGCCCTTCACACTTCTCCCATTCTCGAACCGTATCAACCCTTTCACTCCCTCGACATATCAATCCTGCCTTCACACTTCACCCCTTACGTCGACTGTCTACACATCTCTTCGCCGAAGTACCCACCGTCATGGATGTAAACGGAATGATCGCCATTGGTACGGCCTCTGGCCGAACGCACATCTATACTTTCAATCAAGACCTGCGCGCTGTACTAGGAGAGGGCTCACCTGTCACTGCGCTGCGCATATCTCCGGACCAGACGTACGTGGCTGTTGGTCACTCAGACGGTGCTATCAAGCTCTATGATCTCAGTACACCCGCCAAACCTGCACGAGTCGTACAACCTCTGACCTTGCAGCAAGTGCAGAGCGGCCGTCGGGAGGGGCATTTAGTCAATAGCCGAATACTGCACCTTGGTTTTGTTGGTACGAGGCATACCTGCATCGTTTCTGGTGACGAGTATGGGCGGGCATTTTGGTGGTCTTTGGGTAGAATCATGGGAGTGGATTCCAATGATGTGGTGCGGATGCTGGGAACATACGGATCTCGGAAACCCTCGACACTATTTGCTGTATTACCTCTGCAACCGGGATCGCACCCTTCGGACTCATTGGAACTTTGTGCTCTTCTCACACCTTCAAAACTCATCATGTCGGCATGAAGCCCATTGCGAAGACGTTGTTTCGGCGAATGCGAGATACGGACGGGATGGGAAATGCGTGCTGGCTGAGAGCTGGAGAACTGGATCAGGGATCTGACCCTGTGTTGGCTTACAGCTGGGGCCGCACCCTTCGATTCCTGCGAGTCAAAGACGGTGACACCCCGACATTTGTGGACGGTCAAAGATGGGACGCACCCGACGATATCCGTGCACTCCAATGGTACGATGCGAATCACTTATTGGTCCATGCCATGTCCCTCATCCTGCTCGACGTGCGGACCATGACACAGGTGGAGACAATGCCGCTGGACACGCAGCTCGTATCGTTTCCTTCCATTCGAGGCTTGTGCGTATCAAACAGTCTGCGTACATACAGAGGCAAATTAGTTCTCCTCGTAAGTGATCTCATCGGAGCGATCATGAAAGCTGACCACAGTCTCACTCACAACTTCTGGTCGGGACTCTCTCACACTGGAACGATCGAGTCCTCGCAAAAGTTCATCAAGGTGATTTTCTTGGCGCTATCCATCTCGCCGTCGATTACTTCGAGGGGCGCTCGACTGGGAATCGTATCGGACTTCCGGGCTCAGAAGATGCCGCCAAGAAGGTTGTCTCCTCCAGGATTCGAGAACTCATTCATGCTTCCCTGGCGTGGGCTTTTTCCGAGGAGCGTATGCACGATGATACCCACTTCAGCCCCGATGGCAGAGGTGTCGACCTCACTTCCCTCTTCGAATCCCTCGCTATAGCTTGCATTGATGCTTGTCTGTCTATCGGTGATCGGAATACGCTGTTCAATCTAGCTTACGAACGTTATGCGGAAGCAGGCATCCATGGGATCTTCCTCCGTCAGCTGGAACCATACATCCTCGATGGACGGCTTATTCACGCTCCACCCGAGGTCGTCAAAAATTTGGTCAGCCTTCATGCCGAAGCCTTCGAATGGGAGCAAGCGGAAGCGATCATTTGGCACGTAGACCCACATTCTCTCGACATCGATCAGGCAATCACGATCTGCGAGGAGCACCAACTGTGGGACGCTCTCGTTCACGTGTACACCAGAGCTCTCCATGACTATATTGCACCACTGCAAAAGCTTGCGCCGGAGCAGCTATTCGAATACATCGAGTATACCTTATGCGGTTGTTCATACCCTGACGGGGCACAGCTACCAGCAGATGAGTCTGATGCAGCAAGAAAGTCGGTCTATGAGTGGATCTCCAGCAATCTGCCCCAACTCTTACACCTGGACACCGAAGCTTTCCTTCACACTCTGGACATCGCCTTCGAGGATTCATATCTCGATGACTCGTCAGACATCACTCGACAGACGTTGATCAACCAAATGCTGGATGTGATGGACTCGAGCGATTTCAATGTCAACGACGTCACTCTATTACATATTTTCGTCGCTCGTAATCTTCCCAAATACTCTCAATTCCTTTTGTTCCCTCCATCTGTCTTACAGCGTATTCTCTTCGCGTTGTGTACCGACAACGAGCCCGAGTCTCGGGAAGATCGACAGCTAGCTGCCGAGTTTCTCCTCTCGGCCTTCACTCCTCAGAACGCCGATGCCATGCTCCAACTCTACGAGTCAGCCGGCTTCTATCGTATTCTGGCTATCATATATCGACGGGAGCAGAGATGGGGGGACCTCATTGCTACAATTGTCAAATTGCACCCTGAAGACATCTTCGCCGAATTGGATAGTTTGGTCGAGAAAAGCCCAACCACCGTCGAGAAAGTGATACCTGATCTGCTGAATGTGAGCATCACGTCGACGGCGACTCTTCTGCAAAAAGTGCCTCAACTTCATCCCATCGCCCTGTCTGTGCTTCCCCCCCACAAACAAATAGCCTATCTGTCGAGTCTCGATCAGCTGAAACTTCCCCTACGTCACCAGTACATAAATCTGTTAACGGTCCACGAGCCCTCCTCCGTAATCGGCTACATGGATTCTCACGGAAAGGATAAGTTTGATCTTTTCCAACTGAATCAAGATTTCCAGACCGCTCGATTTCCAGAGGGTCAAGCGTGGGCGTTGGACAGGCAGGGTAAGCCCGGTGAGGCTTTGACTGTGATCGAGAGTGTTCTTAGGGAGGAGGGTATGGATATTGGGCAAGCTGTGGTGTCGGGAGATCTGGGAACGGTCCACATGGCCTTACAGTCAATCACGTCTGCATGTGTCATGGGGACCCGTTTGTGCCGGGAGCGGTCTTCGGAAGCTCAAGCCGAGGATATGTGGTTTGGGATTCTCAACGAGATGGTGGAGCTGGTGCAATCGTTGAGCTCTTTGAGCGTGCGAGCGTCGGAAGGAGGAAGCATTGCTGTGGATACCTTGCGACAACTCATTCAGGATACTCTGTCAGCCTTGGTTTCATCCCGCTCCCCGTCATTGTCTTTTCCACGACTCTTCAAACGACTCGTAGATTCGACACCTACTACCAAACGATCGTATGCCGAATTTCGTTCTATTCTGAGTGGCATGTTGGACTCGTATCGAACCGAAGGAGAGATGTTGACGATGACGACTCGGTTATTGGAGGGTGACCTGTTTGTTTCGGTACATGAATTGGTGGTCAAGCGTCAGGCGGGATGGAGGCCTTTTGACGGGTTCTGTGACGAGTGTGGGCTCAAGTTGGAAGGGGATGTGATGCTCAGTCCCGAGAGGGCGTATCATCGGTCGTGTCAAAAGATCACAATACCATCATAGCATGTTCAATATCTGCACTATGTCATCTCTATTTGACAATTGTGCGAGCTGCAGAGGAGTCTGATCGTCCTCATCCTGTGTATCAGTCATTGCTGCATGCTGCTGACCGCACTGGTGCTCACTTTGACATGACGATCTGCCCCATTGGCCAAGAGCAATCTGACCATATCTGTCAGACCTCGATCTGCTGCCAGATGAAGTGGAGTGTAACCCTGAAGGCATGAGCTATCTTCATACATGGCCAGAGCGACGTTGTTTTCTCGACTCACAAATTCTCCCACTTGACTGACCAGATCAGGTTGATTGACCAATTCTCGAACTTTATCGAGATCATTATCAATGACAGCATCGTGTATAGTACCTGATGGACCGGCAACTGGTTCGTCTTCCACAGTCATCACGCTGACATTTCTCCAACCAGCTGATACTTTTGCACCATCCCATCCGAGTCCCTTGGCCAACTCGATATATCGCACACGGGCATCATCGGGGATTTCATATTTGGTAGACTGAGCGAGCCATGCGTCATGCTTCGCCCTAGGTGCGGGAGAGAATATCGAGGGTCTGGAGCCCGTCCTGAGAGTATACTCAGCCAGTGACGTCCGGGGACAAGGATGAAAGAGAGAACTGACGGACCATCACCAGTGGTAGCATATTTGTACAACCCGTATATCTAAGATATCAGTCAGTGAGGAGAAGCGTAGGCACTTGAGTGGTTTACCTCTAACTTGGTCTCGTTGGACAATTTAGCAGCCTCGGGATTGGTAGAGAGCCAATTTGCGGCGTTGTCGAAATCGTCATGGGCATCATCTTGCATGATATGAAGAGTTCAAGGTGTGGGGAGGCCTAGAGTAAGCAGTAGGTAGTGATAGTAGTACAGTAAGTAGTAGGAAGGTGAAGTTGGCGAAGAGGAGGTTAGCGATGACCATGTGGTTAAGGCATGGCGTCATCATCCAAGTTAGTTATGTGTCGAAACTGCACTACTTTCTTGATTCCTCTCTCTCTGCTTTCACTCATCAAGTAAGAGTGATACCTCGATCCCTGTTCAGGCATCGTGAGTACGAGTACCCCCGCTTGCTCCTCTTCTCAAGGTGTCCGAATGGTGGCTGCTATATGCCATACTTACCTCCAGCCAGCCAGCGACATGAGCTCACCATGATTGCTGACATTTCAGGTCAAAATGACCGACCAATCTCGCAAAGCTTGGGTAACTCTCTTGACCAACCCAAGCTATCTCGCAGGTGAGTCAATCTTCTTCGTAACTGGTTCATGGTCCACATGTCCCCTCGTTTCTGAGCTGAAGATGACACCATCTAGGGGCCGTCATCTTGTATCGAACGCTTCGAGCCGTTTCCCAATACCCCCTCATCATCATGGCAACGGATGCCCTTCCAGATTCAAGCATAGCTTTGCTTGAATACTACGGCCTCCAAGTTCTCAAAGTGCCTCATCTCACACCCGCTGATGGGCAACATCCCGGTTTCGATCCTACTTTCGTACGTTTGAACGACGCCTGGACCAAATTACAAGTCTTCGGGTTAACCTCTTACGACCGCCTCATTCTCATCGATTGCGACATGGTCTTTCTTCGTTCCATGGATGAAGTCTTTGACATGGAGCTTCCCGGTCCAGATTGGATTGCAGCTGCTCCAGCATGCGTGTGCAACCCTTTCAAGATTGCGCATTATCCGGCCGACTGGTGAGCAATCGTTTTGGATCAATCCTGCTCCGCTGACGAGCACAGGATTCCAGCAAACTGCTCGTTGACAAAGCAGATCCCAAAGACACCTCTGTACTCGCCGACCATCCCATCGCTGGACGGTCCACGTACTAGTCACTTGCTTAACTCGGGAATGGTCCTTTTGACTCCCTCCTCGTCCACGATGGCGGCTATTCAACATTTCCTCGATACCTCCCCCACAGTCGCGAAAGCTTCATTTGCGGATCAAGATGTGATTGCCGAGTTCTTCAAAGGCCGCTGGCGACCGTTGCCTTGGTGGGCAAATGCCCTCAAGCCTCAACGTGCTGTCCATGCAGACCTCTGGGAAGATACTGAAGCCCGTTTGGTTCATTACATGTAAATTTCTCTCAATAAGGCTCTATCAACGCTGACTAAAAAGCCTCGACAAGCCATGGAAGAAACGCCCTGCATACTTGAAAGATTTAGTGGGACCACCGATCCCGACAGCTACGACCGAACTTCCCAAGCGCTTGGTTGAGCTTGTGCCCAAGACACCACCTCAGACTAGTCTCACGGACTACGATGCCATACACGGCTGGTGGTGGGTCGTGTTCGACGATGTGGTGAGCAGCTTGAATGCGGATGGGCAAGAAGGTTTGGTGACAGAGTTGAGGGCGTTCGTAGACAGAAGCTGAGTAGCCATGTCTTGGTGTTCCTGGGATCTCGATAGAAACAAGAAGATTAAGTAGAGTCAATAGTCGTGTACACATGCGCACATGCAAATGCAAATGAGTAGAGCAGAGGGACTCAGGTCGTGTCGCTGATCGAGGTCGAGAAACACGGAAAGTTGACCAGAATAGTAGTGGTGCACCTCCACCTGACGGCGTTAGGCTAAGTTACTACAACTTGACATTCCACACGTCTATCCTTGTTCTCTTCACTTCTCTTCTTCTATCCATCTATACCTCCTTCTCCACATACCTCATTCATTCCATGGCCTCTAGTTCCACGTTCAAGGCTCCAAACGGCAATAATCAGGCATCTCATGTGATGAATGGAGGGATGAATTCCGGTCTCACTGTCAATCTGTGAGTAGTCAGTCATGTCTCAACAGATGAAATGCATCTGACAGCTGCTAGCCATCCCCTCCCCATACTCAACATCTCTGAGCACTGGAATCGAGCACGATCAAGTTCCGATCCCAGGCCCAAAGGTGACTGTCATTCTTGACTGAAGTGTACATCCCGCTCAAAACAGTTCTCGGCGCTCTTCTAGGAACCCAGACCGGTCGAGAGGTGTCCGTTACCAACTCTTTCGAGCTCGTACATCTCGCGTCACCCGTCTCAGCTGGTGGGCCTACCGATCTGACTTTCCTTGATCAAGAATTCCTCAGTACCAGAAAGGAGCAGTGTGAGCGGTCCACCTTTTCTCCGTTATCGGCCAAAGCTGACCGACAGTCAAGCAGGTATTTCCGACATTGGATCTTGTCGGATGGTACACAATCGGACAGGAGCCGTCAGCCCACGATATGCACGTTCACAAGCAAGTGAGTGTTTGTAGCGTGATAGACAAGCCCTGATACATTCAGCTGGCTGACACTATCGAAACATGCGTGTTTTTGCTGTTTCATCCCGAAATACCCCCTAGCTCGCAAAGTCTTCCCATCAAGGTTTACGAGAGCGCTTTCACAGAAGACGGAAGGACAGAGGGGGGGCTCGTGCCGCTAGACTATGGCGTGGAGACCGGAGAAGCGGAGAGGATTGCCGTAGACGGAGTCGCTCGAGGGACAACAGATGAAAGTCTAGGTGCGAGAATGATGATCATGACTGAGCGTGTTGGCTAACCCTCAGTTGTCGGCAACCTCATCACTCAACGTAACGCTGTCAAAATGCTCTATGATCGGATACGTGTGCTCGTCCAGTACGTCTCCGCCACTGTAGACAGTGCGTGAGATCCAGCTGCAGTCGTCAAGATTTAAGGCTGACCATAGAAACCATTCCTGTGGACCATACCATCCTACGCCAGATCTCCGCTGTCCTATCTTCACTCCCTGTTATGAGCACCCCGGAGTTCACGTCCGAGCTGAAAACCGTGAGTGACACCAGGTATCAAACGCAATGGGAGCTGAAGTGCGCAGGAGCACGAGGATGTTCAGCTAACCTCGTATCTGACAGACGTGATAAGACAGCTGGACGCGCTCAACGAGGTGAGGCCCAGAGATCCCCCGGCCTGAGAAGACAGACGAACAGCGCTGACTGAACAGTATGCAGAGAAACACCACCAGGTCACTAGATCGACTGGAGAAGGACTAGAGGGGCATGGACGGACAAGAGGGCCTATGAATGATTGGGCCGGTCGGAGATGGTGAAAATTGTAAATCATGTAGCATGGTTTAGTAAATCTTTAGTAATCGATTAGTAACGTTTGTATATGCCGCTATACGCTACCAATCCGCCATTAGACACGGAACCTAATCTAATTCACTCGGGGCAAAAATCATAACACCCTTCCGTCCCTCCCCTTCCCTTCCCTTCCCTTGGCTCCATCCCCCTCCCTAAACACCTTGATCAAGTACATCTCTTCCTCCATAAAGTATCAATCAAAAGTCTACTGTATCCCATATACCTTCCTCTCGCACATGCTCTCCGAATATTCCTAGGGCTTTTACCTGAAAGCGCAGCACCCTCGTTGAACCCACCCTTCTTTCCTTCCGATCAGTTCTCACCCATTCTCCTCCCGTCATGGGCGATTCGCGACAACGAGCGCCCTTTCCTCATACATCCTCCTCGGCCGACCTCACTTCCCCAGAGCTTGGTTCGCAGACACATCTACGACCTTTTCCAGCGGCTCAGCAGCCTGTGGTAGGCCGTCAACCTTGGTCCTCTGCTACCCCGGCCGTCGAGGATGGTCCCAATGGTTTCGCCTACTTCGAACATCACAGCCCCCCTACATCGCGGCATCACCAACATGGCCATCATCCTTTGACTTCTGTAGCCAACATGTGGTCATCTCAGCCCATGTCCAAGAGAGATAGTAACGAGCTGAACCATCTCAACGGAAACGGCGTTCACGATCGTATCATCGGGAACCCTTATCTGGCGCCGGAAGATCCCCGTCATGTCGCACCGATATACTCCCTCGACACCCCTTCCCCGTATTATCGCTCATTGTCACCTTCTCCTGGCCGTGTTCCCTCACCAAACGTCTTTGCACTTCCTTCCCTCTCTCTTCCTAGTCTATCGACCATAAGGTTCATATCTCTCTGCTTCCTCTGGTACTCGTCTTCCGCCCTGTCGTCCAACACCGGCAAAGTCATCCTTAACAACTTCAGATACCCCGTCACTCTCACTATCGTTCAATTCTTCTTCGTCGCTGCATACTGCTACATATGTAGTCGACCAGTGTTAGGGTGGGCTGGGAGGCTGCGCTCGCCTTCAAAGGCCATCCTTCGAGGCACTCTACCCATGGCTGCATTTCAGGTTGGAGGCCACATTTTCAGCTCCCTGGCCATCAGTCGTGTACCAGTCAGTACGGTGCACACCATCAAAGTGAGTTGATCATTCATCCTCATGTAGTATCGTGACTGATTGGATAGGCGCTGTCTCCTCTGTTCACCGTATTCGCCTACGCCCTCCTCTTCTCCGTATCCTACTCCCCTGCCACGTACTTGTCGCTGCTTCCCCTCACGCTTGGCGTCATGCTCGCTTGTTCTTTCGATATGTCCCTGTCCAATGTATTTGGCATAATTTGTGCCTTCGGCTCCACTCTTGTCTTTGTCTCGCAAAACATATTCTTCAAGAAAATCATGCCGACCAACTCGGAATCTACGACAGGATCTGGTATTCCTTCAAGATTAGACAAGATAAACCTCCTATATTTTTCGAGCGGCACTGCATTTCTTCTCATGATACCTCTGTGGCTGTATTCGGACGCCCGACGCATAGTTGATGGCTGGCTCCATCCCGCGCTGTCCTTGTCGCCTGGTCCTTCTGTCCCTCTCTATTTCTTTCTCAACGGCACAGTTCACTTCGCTCAGAACCTTCTTGCGTTCGCCATCCTCTCCTCAACATCTCCTGTCACTTACTCGATTGCGTCACTGGTCAAGCGAATCGCCGTCATTTGCATGGCCATCGTTTGGTTCAAGCAAACGGTGCACCCCATTCAGGCACTGGGGATTGCCCTCACGGGCGTTGGACTGTGGATGTATAATAACGCCAAGAGGGACGTAGAAAAGGGAGAAAAGAAGTTCCGCCAAGCCGAGGCAGTGCGGGACGGGGTCTTACCCCTCAACAAGACGGATCAGCGAGTCCTCGAAGGACGATCCGAGGTCCTGTTTACCAAGGAAGTTCACAGCTCGCCCCGCCCCATGTATCCTCCCAACTTCCAGCACATGTCCAAGTCATCGGCTGTGCGTCCCACTGCCTTCGCTCTTCCCCCGCCTGTGATTCCCGTGCCCAGCAAACAAGGTGTTTCTGATCGGTCCTTGCACATCATCCCTCAAGAACCACCTTACCCTTCTCCGCCAGCCTCCACTGCATCCTCTCCGCCTGCCCCTCCAATCATGGAATCGCATACCAGACAACGCAACATGTCGATCGATCGACAGGACTCTGATTTTCACCTACCTTCTGCTGTCACCCGATCCGAAAATATAGAAGAGGAAACACACTCAAAATCTCACATCCTCTCTCCTCCCATCATCTCTGCAGGTGCTTAACACGGACATTAGATCTTATCTTGACAGTGTATGTGTACATGACAGATCTTGCGCCTAGTAGACCATAGACCACATGCATATAACAATTACCATCCAATGTCCCAAATGTCGTCTGATTGACCAGGTCGAAACCTGCTTTGTAGCGACCTCCATCGTGATCGCCAATCATCAGCGCTGACGTAGGCGCCGCACATTCTTCTCTTGCCCGTGAATGAGGATCTCCCGTGCATGACTCGCCAGTTGTCGATGACCGCGATCGTCAGTGCAGATTCTGGCCAGGCGGATGAAGCAAACTCACCAACAACGGTGCCAGGTGTCAGCTGTGCCCAGTACTCGGCATCCTCGCTCCTACTTAGCTGTTCAAACTGTCGCGCGGCCTTGTACCAATCTCTGACATCCTCTGCCGACCAGCCATCACCTATGATACCCCTGTCTTCGTTGTTCCATCGAACCTGTGCCAACTGACCTCTTTCGTCGTGGCTGAACGTCGGCTGACTGATCACTGGCCGCAGCGAAACACCGGGGGTTCCTGAGGCGTGGTGAGGAATGCGTAGCTGAGAGAGGTGGGAATATGCCGTGGGATTCAACGCTAAAAGGATGGAAGCGGTGTAAAAGGCATCGACGAGTAATGTCGTTCCCCCTCTTCCGTTCTCGTGAGACAGCAGGTGGAAAATTTGCAGACCGGCGGGGTCATTCAGATACGTGGTATCTGTGTGAGCTGGAAGGGCCTCGCTGCTGTACGCCAAGTCACCATGAGACATGTCCGACGTAAAGTCCCAGAAGCCGCCATCTAGTTACTCGTTAGCGATACCTCGTATCCTGAATGTTGATCCGACAAGAACTCACAATGCGTCTCCTTGATGTTACCTATTCGACGTATCAGTGCCACTGTACCGTGGACCGTAGTCGGAACACCCGATACGAAACAAAATCCAAAATCGTGCTGCGCGAGTCGGTCAGGATTCTGTGTAGCCAGAAATACGACTGACCACTTTGGCGAGGCACTCCAAGACACCTCTTTCAGCTACCTCCTCTCCAGAAAGATCCGGCATCAGTGACGTATATGTGACAGTCGGGGGATCATTCGCAATTTTCGAGTTCCAGAGTATGCGTCTCCTCGTCAGATGAACTACATTTCTCTAGAAAATGAACGTACTTCTGTAGCTGAAGGTCGCGGGGCTGCAGAGGTGGGTCGTAAGAGGCTCTGTGAAGAAAATGGTAGGGGAAGAAAGATATGTGTTCCTGCCCTGCCCATTCGACATGAAGTCCGGTTCGGGTCGCTTTGACGGCAGAGACGTGTGTCTCAGGAGAGGTCTACAGAGCATGAGTGATGGGCTTTATCTCTGCTTAGACTCACATCTGACAGAAGCCGTAAGCGCTGTTTGGTCTGAGCATGTAGACATGAAGAACAGCGGCAGTGGTCGAGGAGATATTGATTGTCGCTGGAAGTCAGTACAGTCTGTACCATGTTTAAGCAGTAAGGAGACTCACAATCGAGTCTGATGGCCGCCAGGAAGCGAGAGATAGATGTGCGACTCTGTACAAGATGCGTCGGGAATACGGTGTTCGATATGTTGACCGCTTGACTGAGGTGAAAGTATGTCGTTTGAACCGGTCGTCGAAATGGCAGGGGACCGAGAGCTTGATGATGATGACCAAGGTGCACGAGTCACGGCCACAACAGAACTGTACCGAGTCGGCCGACGTGTGAGAAGAGACCCTAACCTATTCAGAGACAACATGGGGCAAGTACGAGTGGAGTGAAAGTGAGAGTAGTATAAGAGTAGAATAGGTGGACAAAGCTGTTTGAGTGGTTGGAATGACCCGGTAGTGCAGTAGCCGACGGTCACCGGTTACAGTTAACAATTCATCTTTTTCGAGCCATGCTCATGTCCATGCTATCAATGCTAACGATACAAACACAGAATGACTGATCATTGGTATCACCCACGTCCACCTAGCTCCAGCCAAGAAGCACGCCCAGGCCGTAGCGTTCAGCATCCCTCGACCACATCGCCAAATCCTGCCCATTGTCAGTCACGCGGCTTCTTCTCGGACACATTTCTCACATTGGTATAGAAGTCAACTTTCTTTCCGTCCATCTGGCCTGCACCAGCATGACAATCGGTATAATGGGTAGGACATTGTGAGTAGAAGGGAAAGGGTTCCCAGCCCACATGTTCCGTGCCCACACTGCCAATGTTGCCCCGTTAAACGGTAGCAGTAGGGTCATGAAGAGCAGAACACAATGGTTGAACTTTGCTTGAGGGGACTACGCTTCAGCACAAAGTCAACATTTATGAAATACTGTCACATGAACAGGACCGACCTGCACATCCACTGAAGCCGATCGCAACGATGTCACCAGGTGTAAGAGGTACAACACGACAAAAGCCAATTCCTTCGGGATGAAGATCCAAACGGAGGTCACAATCACCGCGGCGGGCACAACTTTTGACGCCAGACTGGTGGACTCGCTGACATCGGCTGACTTCCCCTCTCTCCATCAAGAGTACTCACATGGTATCCTTCTTGTCTCTGTCGACCTCGAATCCGCGCCTAAGGACAACAAGACCAGAGAAGATGGTTGCAAGTATCATTGTCGCCACACAGAAAAGAGCAAACGTGAAGCTGGCAAACAACGGTACCAATAGCCAGAATCGAACTTCGGTGGTTCCCAGCAGCAGGAAAGGTACGACCGGTACTCTCTGTGCTGCGGTCTGTAACATGACCAGGACGACCAAGATTCCAATGGCAGATATGACGGGACGTCTGGCAAATGACTCTATGATATCTGCGAAAAGACTCGGTTTTGTCGAGGCTAAACTTCAGCGGGATCGTAAATGGGAGGGATGTAAACTCACTATTCACTGAACCTATCATCTTACCTACGACCGCCACCGTCCATCCGCAGATCCACGCGAAAAGTGCCATCCGGTAGCGGATCACTATTTTGGACAGACTGAGGTAAGGATTGAGGGTCAACGCAAACCTCTCCGTAGTACATCCCGCTTGTTCGAACATATCAAGTGTCCAGCGATGGCCCGGAGGTGAGATTGGAACGAAGGGCGCAGACACAAGGTGTGAGTGTAGCCCCATAGACCTATTTGATATTGGGTAGAATCGGCATTCTGTCAGCCCATGTTGAGTGTCGAACATGCAGGCTCGTACCAACGGATGTCGACCTTGGATCATCATCTTTTCCCACTTCAGAGACCGATGGGATTTTACCCACCAACACAACGTTCCGACAGTGTGATTTCCAAGTCATGTATCAACAGAGCTGATGTCATGCTGCTTGTTGGCACGATTGTACGATGAATAGAAGGTGACATGTCCGTGACTTCTGTGAGATCAGAGGTGTCTAGTCGTACTAAGGCATGGCTCACGGAAAATGTGACCTAACGTAGTGAGATGTGGGCCCCTAGAAACCTCGACATTAGAACGTGTACCCAATCGCAGTGTACCGACAATCTCAGGTAGACCAACCGTGACCACCCAAGCCACGTCGCCGGGTTGACACCCTTCCCCAGGAAGAGGGAAAGGAGCAGAATCGTCGGCCGGGAAGGGGATGGCTTCCCAGCGATGGGGAATGGGTTGACAGACGGAATCTGTGGGACACCATTCGACATTCGAGACAGGACTTCCGTCGTTCCAGTCGAAGCCCTTGGGTTGGGCGGTGACAGTCATGTTTTGCGATGTGACGATGAAAGTATGGATCACGTCGGAGTTTGATATCGGATGTGGAGTGAATGGCAAGCTCTGATCGCCTACAAGCCATCGTTGGGCGACAAGCAGCTTCTCCGACCTGGAGGTGGAGTTGCCCATGTACAGTAGTGTTCGAGCGATGCGCCAGCGGACCTGATGACACCAGACCATAGCTTGATGTTCGACTGGTGTCCACACTCCAGGCATACTGGTTGTAAAGACGGTGACACCGACGCCGGCAGACGTATATTGTGGAGGAAGACTGCAAGCATCGGAAACGATTTGGGTGTCAGCGACGCCCCCACAAATAGAGACCAGAACGGGTGTCACCGCATTGACTTGTTGCGAGTTTATCAAGTTATAGATAGCCTCCATGTCGTATTCAAGGGGTGCAGGAGGAAATAAATGAGGTGTAGACATGGTGATGACGACGTCGACGAGTTTGGGGTCTTGCATGGTGAGCGCAAGTCTGGCGACGATTCCCCCCATGGAGTGTCCTATGAGGCTGATCTGGGTCGGTCGATGTTGAAAGGGCAAGTGATCATATTCGCCAAGGATTCGGTGGATGGCTCCCACAACGAAAGTAGCTTGCTCTCGCAGAGTTTGGGAATGCCAAGCGGAAAGTTCTTCATTAAAGTCAGCTGGTGACGTGAGCAAAAGAGCATTCCCACGACAGGTTTGAACACACCTGTGAAGACATCAACTCCTTTCAAAGTCTGCAATTCATGGTTGAGCTGACCAGAATGATCCATCCGCTGACGTATGACGGAAGAAGCGATGGATCTCGCCTGCTTGTAATGGCCGGCGTTGCCAGGAATGAAGAGGACAGGTTGACCTGAAGGCTGTAACGTCAACCAGGACATCAATCCAGGTGCAGGGAGGGCTGCAGGCGGTGAGAGAAGAAAAGACCTACGTTGATTGTATCCCATCCGACTTCTCTGTAGAGGAACAAGCTATACTTTGC
The DNA here is from genome assembly GCF_000271645.1 of Tremella mesenterica DSM 1558. Taxonomy (NCBI): domain Eukaryota; kingdom Fungi; phylum Basidiomycota; class Tremellomycetes; order Tremellales; family Tremellaceae; genus Tremella; species Tremella mesenterica. The sequence continues at coordinate 112,941 of NW_006711236.1, read as the reverse complement.
GATGGGAGAATCGGACCATTCCATCTTGAGATAAGAAGGAGTCATCCAGCTCATCTCGCAACCCCAGCTGCCCGACTGTGTCTGATCCAAGTTGAATGACCGGTAGACGAAGCAAGATAGGAGTACGCCCAGGAGAGACCAGACGTATGTAGCTGAACGCAGTGACCATGACTTGTCGTGCATGGCATCGTTTATGGCGTCTTGGGGTTATCAGGCAAGAAGAGTGAATAGTGTCAATGAGAGCAAAGCGACTCGAGAGGAGGGGGAACAGGCAAGTACTTTAGTGAAACTTAACTACCTAACTTAGCGTTCGGATATCTCAACAATCACGGGTACATATTTCTCGTGCAACATGCGATGCTTGCCTCATAAAGTCATTCATAGTCGTGCAATCACTTCTCATCGGGAGGCAGTAGTATGGCAAAGTTGTTCCGTCTCCCCGTGTCCCGTTGTACACTACTCTTTCGAGTCCATTGGCTTGTCCCGACGTTTGTCTCTACTTGACGCCACGCCCATAACCAGTATCCTACTTTTCCGCCAGGTTTCCATCTCTCCGCAGCCAGCTCGAATCCTATCGTCTTCATAAGCGATCGCAAAGACGACACGGTTGTGTATCGAGAGTTGAAGAGGCAGGGCAGAGGCAAGACGAGAAAGAGCAGAGAACTGGGGTCGGGCCGAAGATGTCGATGGCAGAGCTGCAGCATCCGGCCTGCCCGTCAGCCGTCACATTTTGCATCGGAAACGTCTAGCACACCTCGCTGTATAGGACTGGTAACGAAATTCAGGACAAGACTGCAACTGATAATGTCGAACCACTCGTCGCTGCCTTTGACCGGTACTGGGCGATGGAAAAAGTCTTGTTGGAGGATGAGGGGGTGTTGAGACTGAAGGTCGATTGGGTGGTTGTCTATCCAGGACGAGCATTCAGCCATATTATCGGGCAACAGAGCGCCTATTTCGAGCATACTGCTGGCTCAGTTGAGACGGTTCATGATGACGGTCCAGACCTACTCACCGCAAACGACCGGGATGCTGTCCAGGACCTGTACGATCACGTCGCTCCTTCAACCAAGGTATCAAAACCCGTGAACTATCACCTCCCCGTACTGTCGACTGCCCCATTATACTCGCTTGCTGATAAGCGTCCAGACCCCCTAGAGCCTCTATCTCAGCCTCAACCTGCTTCAACTCGGGCGACGAACGAGATCCCCCCTGTGAGCGACGACGAACAAGGAGCCGGTCGCGCTTCTTGAGCAGGACGTGATAGGCTGATATCGTGGCCTGTGCCGCTTTGCTGGAGAGGGGAGGTTTGGTTATGTGACGAGTGATAACTTGAGTGATTGGCCCCTTACGAGCACGCCTCGGACGAGTCATGATGTGCGATGTATGAAACAAGATGAAGGATAGAAGGGAGATAAGTTAAGTAGAACTTACCGTAGTCACGTCATTGCGAGTAAGTATTTACCCATCATAAGTACCCATCTTAGACTCGCTCGTTGTCTAGCCTACTCTACTAAGTTTACTCTATCACTTGCTCATTCTGATCACAGTCTGTCATCGTTCCCCTCCCTCCATGCTAGCATAGGGAATAGTGAACAGCCCACACGTTGAACCTGTTGGACTATACAGTCCTGGCACTATGGACCGACCACAGACTAATAATCAACCTGCCGACGGCTCCCTTTCGCAACCTCGTCCACCATCTGATGATTTCGGAGCCTTCTCTTCTGCACCTGTTCCGGGCGGCTTACTACAAGCTGGTGATCTTCTCGGTTCATTCGAGGACAAGCAAGTGAAAGAAAAGTCTCATCCCATCGCTCATCCGTCACAGACCGCTCCGCATACTCCACCCAACAAGGATATCAAACCTCCAGATTTGCTGGGCGACATCCACGATCCCTGGGCGACCGATCTAGGTGGACACCAGGGACACCCTTCACCACTACCTTCGAATCCTCATGCTGAGCATGCTCAACTCTACAACTCCAGCTCCCTGCCCATACACGTCAAGCTCCCTCCGCGGCCATTCGAAATCTCACCCGAATATGTTCCTCCCCTACGTTGCCCTCGTCAACTGTCCCAGCACTTTTACTCCCCCGGACCCGGACCGGGCTCCCCTCCACTCGTCTCCAACATCGGCAACGATATAGTTTTCCATCCTCCGCACGAGTCCGAACGGCCCATCGCTTCTTCGTCATCCACGTCTTCCGGCTCACGTTTACGACGCCTTAGCGACACTTGGCTTGGACTCGATTCCCTGGAACATGACCCGTTTAGTCCCACCCAGTCCAGACTGCTGAATACCCTGGCCACCACGACCAAAGTGGCCTCGAAATGGAAGTCTGTACTCGATCCTCATTCTTTCCCTCACGCCGACGATCCGGCCCTCCCGAAGAAGCCATCGGTGCCCCCCAGCGCTACCGCGTTACCCATAGGTATCACACATACCACACCTTTTGCGACACCCGAGGAGCTCTCTGGTAGCTACATCGCACCCACCGGAGCTCCCGCGTTCAATCGGCGTGTGAACGACCATACTAGTCGGCCTGAAGACTCAAGTAAAGAGTGGGTGGGTGTGCGCCTGACTGGAAGGAGGGAAGGCACCCATCAGCTTCTCAACCAAACAATAGCTGACAAAGTGGGTTTCATCGCTCCACTTGCATCGTCTGACCACTGATCAAATCCAGTTGCGAGCTTGTTTGCCCCCACGACAACGCCTGGCATCCCAATGGCAATTATTGTGTGAGTGAATCATATCCTCTGTCTTCGTGCTCGACTGATGAACTCAGTCTCTTTGGATCAGCATGGTGCTTCGCTATCTTCCCTGTATAGGCTAGTCACGACTCACATACCTAATAATCCTTCCTCCACAAATCTTCTATTGGTGCGGGACGGGGACAATCACGTCTTCGGCGTTTACATTGCGGAACATATACAAAAAAAAGAAGGCACATACTACGGTAGCGGTGAATGGTAAGCTGCTCCTCATTGACTAACAAAATTGACGGGTACCAGTTTCCTCTTCAAGTTCCGCGATGACGACTCTGCTCCTTGCGTGTTTCGGTGGACAGGCCGCAATCAGTATTTCGCACTTTGCGAGACGAATTATGTGTCCTTCGGAGGCGGGTGAGTGTTTCACTCTCCCCACATCGCAAATATGACTAAATCGAAAAGCAACGGTACATATGGGCTGCTGCTCGATTCCACGTTCACTCGCAACTCCACTGCGACATGTCCTACTTTCGATAACGAGGTACTTTGTCATGATGGCATCGTTTACTCTGAAAAGCCGACCAGCTTTGATTGTCTAGGAGTTGAGGTATGGGCTATATAGGCATCCAACCACCCATGTCCTCTCTCATGCATCCCGTCACGACCAAACCTGGAAGACTTGTGGCATAGTCCCTTAGTGTAGGTGCTCTGATTTCATCTGATTGCTTCCACTCTTCTTTGGAATTGAACAGAGCTTTCTGCCTTCAGGTATGCTCTCACGGTCCTCTAGATTCCATAGAGTTTGAGGCCGGGATGGATCCGCGGCTACGAAATCCAGATAAGTACAATACTATGTACAGTCACTATTAAAGGTCTCTCTGTACAATCCGTGCAAATATCACTTGTTGGTGACCCACACATCACGAGGAATCAAAACTCATCTTCACTTGTCCAACATCAAGTAACGTGTCTCACCTACAATCGGGACACCCCCCCCTTCGGGACACTTTTCAAGAATCCAACTCATGCAGACATGCCCAACACGTAAGAGTTGGGCCAGATTCTTTTTGTCTTTTCCATGAGGATTTCTCTCGGCCGTTTCTGGACACTTATTCGACTTGTGGCCTGGTTTGAGACAAGTAGAGCACTTTGGGAGAGGTTTCTCAACACCCCAGGCCCGTTCACCTGCAGAAGCAATTCTACCGGTCTTATGTACCTTGGGACAACCTGAAGGAAGTTTACCTGCATGTTTAGCCTTCTCCTGAGCTCTCGTAGTCTTCAATGGTGGGTTCCTGAGCCTTGGTTCTTCAGAGAACTCTTCAACGTCCACTTCAAGCTGAACAACCAAAGGATTTTCACCATTTTTGCTGAACTGTTCATCAATTGCAGTTTTCAAGCTCGCCATGTGACTCATTGAGGTTAGTTTCCACTGGTGGTGAAGGTCTTCTGGTTTAAGAGGACGATCCTGACAAAGCAGAGAGAGAATTCTATGAGAACAAGGGATCCCAAGGGCCGAAGTGGTGGTACCTAAGCAGGGGACACAGGGAGGAGGATTTTCACTTTGGCCACTTTTGATAGCTTGATCTGCAATTTTTTTTTGATGTGAAACCATTTTCAGAGCTCTGTCAGAGATAATACCATTCACCTGCACTCTAGCAACATTCAGCTAAAGTCCGGACAGAAGACAAGGAAGGAGAAAGACAGGAGACGTACCAAAGACATGAGAGGACCTGTCTTAGTAGCCTTTTTTGTCATTTCCAACTCCATGGCCATTGTGTTTGTGGCCCATTGATCATTAAAATACTGCTGAAGATCATCCACCACATAATACATGTCTCTCCATCGACGGTCCAGGTATGTCTTGGCCAGGTTATGTCTTCCTTCAATGGGAGAAGTCAAACAAACCCCAAAATGACATAACAAAAATGCTCCTTGTGATTGTCCAATAAAGTCATGACGTGATCCACTGCAGGGCAAAACTTTTCAGAGTACTCTTCCTGTAACATCATTATCCCGTCCTCCATTGCTTCAACCGTCCTGGCCTGCACAGTGTGGACTGTGCTGGCCCTCACAAACTCAAGAAACTTTGGCTTCCACTCTTCTAGATGATGAAAATGTTTTCCAATATTGCGCTCGAGGTTTTCCTTCATGTGCCAGAAGCAATAAACAACTTTGATGTTGGGATATGAGTGTTTGAGACCTCTGTGCAGAGCAGCTTGCTGATTTACCACTGCTACCTTGAACCTTTTCACCATCTCTCCTAATAATTCATCCAAAGCTTTAACAGCTACCTTGTACCAAGCTGTTGTTTCACAAGATATGAATACAACTCCTGCAGTAAATGTTTTTCCTGTGGCTGTAAATCCAACCATACAAAGCATTGGTAGTTTATACCTATTGGTTTTATAGGCTGCATCGAAGTAAAACAGATAAGGAAATCGACGGGCCAGAGCTCTGGCTCTGGGGGTGGTAAAGGCAAGGCCACAGAGCTGATTGTCTTTGTCCTTGAAGGCTTTGAAAAGACTGTTGGTACCCTCAAGCTTCTTGATACACGCCTCTGCAGCAGTGTGTCCTGCACAAGCTTCTTGGCAAGTACGAAAAGGCAGGTTACTGATGTCTTTGGGGATGATGGTGAGACCGAACTTCTTGGCAACTTCAGCACAGATTGTTCGCTGTTTACAACCTTTGGCTGACTCTTCTTCAATGAGTTTGCAAGCTTCAGGAGAGAGACGGCGAAGTAACTTTAAGGAGACGTCTTTTATTGGTGGGTGGTTAGGAGTACCATTTCTAACCTCTGCAGACCAATCCCATGTGTCATTTTCCTCCAAGATCTTTGTACCACACGCCCACACATGGTACCCACACCCTGTCTTGATTGATTTACAGTTTCTCAAAGGTTGAAGTGGTGGATGGGCCCAAATGGCAGCTGAGTCAGGAAGTGGTAGCTTTGGGACATCGTTTTCAGCCTTTCCTCGAGGGGGACGATATTCCCCGTGACAAACACATTGAAAATCGATGACACGACAAGTAGGGCTTGTGTACTTTGAGTGGGTGATAACGAGAGCGCAGTTGTGGTCTGCATGAAAGACGTACCGGTCACAAAGCATGACTCCCTCTGAGTACCAGCTCATGTATTCGGGTGAGGGGTGGCTGAGTAGTTTGAGGGGATCTACTGCGTTGAAATCATGATCTGAGGAGGCCTGTGAGCTTTGGTGGTGAAGCCCAAGAAGACTGGGAGGCTCGGTATGAGCAGGAGAGGAAGAAGGGGGGGGGATGATACATGTCTTGGTTTGGTGGAGAAGGAAGAGTGATAGGATGTCCTTCTCGTTTAGCAGTTTTGACGTCATTGATGAGTTGCAGGAGATCCCAGTAAGGGAGTTCTTCATCGTAATCATCAATCTGGAAAGGAAAGATAGGCTCAGACATCTTGAAAAAAGGTGGGGAGACGTCTAGAAACATGTCAGCATATGGCGTTGACTGAAGTTCAAAAACTTTAAGGAGGAAAGTCGTATGAGATCAAGAGACACTCTTACATGATGTTTCTAGTATCAACAGAAAGCTAGAGAGCAGGAGACTTGATGGGTGAAGACAGCAGAGTGAAATGAATACACAGTGCTGTTTTGAGAGGTTTGGCGTATAGGTGAAATGAGCCGAGATACAAGTCAAAATGATGTACGCGTTGAGTGGCATGTGTGATGTGTAATTTCGAACCACGTAGTGGTTGAAGGTACTCAAAACATATGACAGGAAAAGGGCAATTTCAGGCAATCAGGAAATTAAAATTGGCCAAACATAGCCAAAGAAGGAGTTTTTGAGGAGTGCCTGCTCAAAGGAGACCAATACCCTATGATTGACCCTGAATGGTGTGTGTAAACGAGATTCATGGTGTGCGCATAGTAGGGATCGAAAGGGGGGGGGGTCCCGATTGTAGGTGAGACAAGTTACAGGTGGTCATACTTATCACCCTCGTGTATCAACCCTGTCATCTGCAACACTATCCAACAACATATTTTGTTACAACCTGGTTAACCAGCACCAGGCCATACACTGGCCATGCAAGTGACATCTTATGCCACTGCGCTAAAAGGCACAATATCACAATCAACCCTATGATTGTGATCCGGTTATAACCTGATGTCACAACTGAGGTTGCAGGGTCGTGACTCGACCTGGTAAACCAGCTTGCAACTGTCACGGGGGTGGGCTTGTCATGGACGACAACAGAATACAGGACTGTATCCTGAGAATGGGACTGTGACCCAATGAAGTCTCTGGCCTGATGAGAGATTAACAGAGATGACAGAAATGTTGGGGATGAGAGTTACATCTAAAGCTATGAAGAGACGTCTACAAGAGTTTCAGGGTTCTTACGTGATGTGTAACTTGGTACTGATTATCACTATCTAACACTCCCCTTAATCCGTACTAAGTTGCTTTCATAGGATTTGTCACAATCGTCGTTTCTTCTCCTCTACTGACCGACGGTCGACAAACCTCGGCTAACTACATCGTAGTGGGGTGTCGGTGTCTCACTAGGACAGGGTACTCGTCGGGGGAACTACGGCTAACTTCGCCGTAGTAATACGTCAAGCGGTAAATGATACAGTGATCGTTGATGAACTGCGGCTAACTTGGCCGTGGTACGTTGAACTGCTCGGTGGTAGCTCTCCTTAACTCGAAGGTTGTAGCTACTGAATATATCGCTCGCTACTGACAACAATCAAGGATCGCTGAAGAAGTTCAGCGATCTGTAAACTATCTATACTACTCCTCTCTCCTCGTAGAACGTCCCTCAACTCCTGCACTGCCTCACGCTCAGTCCTCTTCGTTCAACTTCGCCGTACCTCGCCATATCCCCGATGTCCTACTCCGCTCACTTCGACTAACTTCACCTAACTTCCCCTGTTCTGCTCTCCCTCGGTTCCCTTCCCCTAACTTCGCCGTAGTTCTCCGCTCGACGGGGTTATCGTGACAATTACCCTCTTGGTTCTCGTAACTTCGCCGTAGTTGGTCTCAGTGGTTCTAGTGGAGGTTGGTGATGGTGAAAGGAAGGTCGGTGATGGTGAAAGGAGGGTTGGTGATGGTGGTTGTCAGGGATGTTACGACGTAGTTCGTGACAGGATTGAAGAAAGATTACCAAAGACTATGGGTTCTGGCGACTCGTCTCTCATGACATTGACTTGATGTTTTGATTGGTATTCTTTAATGGCTTCCTGTCATGAATAGTGATAAGGAATTCTGACTCATGCTCAGAATAGTGATAAGGAGATATGACTCATTCTAAGAACTGTGATAAGGATTGAAGGAAAATATGAGTCATGGTATTTAGCAGTTCAGCAGTGAGGCATTTACGTGATTGGCTGAAGCCTGGAAGGTTCAGCAGTTTAGCAGTGAGGCATTTATGTGATTGGCTAGAAAATCCCTCACACGCTTTTTATTTAGTACACCTACTTTAGTTTTGAAGGGTATAAAAGGAGCACATCTCCCCCCTCTTTCTTCAGCAATGTATCTTCATCTTGAAGTTGAACTTCATCTTTGAAAGTCACCTAGTTGGTTCTAACCCAACACCTCAGTACCCTCAGTACCTAAGGCAGTCATCAAGCTCTACGAGCCAGAGACTAAAACCCTTCAGTACCCAAGGCAGTACTTTGCAACCGCAGTCTACCCGTAGGCGTGACACTTCCTGTAATTGACTCTTGGAAAGATCTCCGTGTTTATTAATGCAACAGTCTTCCACACTATGTCCGTATTTACCACACCAGTCACACTCTTTGTCTTCCTCACTATCACTCTCATCCTTCCCGTGTTTTCCTTCTTTCCTCGTCTGTCCTTGTCTCTTCTCCTTCGCCTTGTTACTTCCATGTTCACTACCAGCACCATTACCTCTGCCTTTTCCTACCCTACTACCTGATCTCCCTTCATCCGGCTTTATAGCATCTTTATTTGCGAGAACAGCACTGATGGCTTGTTGAGTGTGGTTCTCCATTTCTTGCTCAAGACGGCAAGTGTCAGCAACACTGTGGTACGCAGTTACAAGATGGTCCCAGCTGTTCTGTGTGTCTGGTTGGTGTTATGACACTGCATACAAGGAGGTATGGTTGGCATTGTAGAGTATGATAAGGAGCATGATGTGGAATAGGAGAATGGAGCTTATCAAGGTTAGACAGATATCAGAACATTAGAAGACTTGGTATGGATTGGTCAGCACATGATATCATATGATGTCATGGCTTATTCTTCGTATACTTGAATTATGGAGAAAAATGTGCCTGGGCATTTGCCCTGAGCTAAGGAGAATTTGGGAGGCCGCGGAGCGGACGACCGGCGTGTCTGGTTCAGCATGGGGATTGGTCATTGCTGGTTCAGCATGGGGATTAGTTGTGCTTACTCAGCTGCTTGATCAGCAATGACATCATTGCTTGATAAGCTGCTTACTCAGATGCTTATCAATCATGACATCATTGATGATTCAGCAAGGTGGAGGTAGCTGGTTTAGTTTGTAGTTTGGTAGAAACAGAGGTCTATATAAGAGCGCTGAAATTGCTCTTTTCCCTCTGTCGATGAATTCTCATAAGTTACTCTCATAAAACTTTGCCACTCACTCTACTCATCCCTTGTTATCTTAGTGACTTACGCCATAATGTGTTCACCACTGAGGTGCTTGTCATCATTGTCCAATCCACTCTACGCTATCACTTTGTCTTCCGTCGCTGTCGTCCACTGAAGTTAGGTCTGGTCACTGCCTAGCTCTCAGTTGTAACAGTTGGAGGTCCCACTGTTGACGAAGTGGAGCAAAGTCGCGACCAAGGGAGAGAAGAAATCTTTTGGTACAATCACCATCATCTATATGGGCACCTGCACCAAGAGCCTCGGCTACTAGCTCCCTAAAGGTCTCGAGGTGAGCATGCATGGTTGTCACGAACTACGTCGTAACATCCCTGACAACCACCATCACTGACCCTCCTTTCACCATCACCGACCTTCCTTTCACCACCACCAACCTCCACTCGAACCACTGAGACCAACTACGGCGAAGTTACGAGAACCAAGAGTGTATTTGTCACGATAACCCCGTCTAGCGGAGAACTACGGCGAAGTTAGGGGAAGGGAACCGAGGGAGAGCAGAACAGGGGAAGTTAGGCGAAGTTAGTCGAAGTGAGCGGAGTAGGATATCGGGGATACGGCGAGGTACGGCAAGGTTGAACGAAGAGGACTGAGCGTGAGGCAGTGCAGGAGTTGAGGGACGTTCTATGAGAAGAGAGGAGTAGTATAGATAGTTTACAGATCGCTGAACTTCTTCAGCGATCCTTGATTGTTGTCAGTAGTAAAAGACAAATAGAGATAGCTATACATCGGGATACATCGCCATCAATAGAACAAAGCCTTAGTTAGAGTAACTACGCCGAAGTACGCCGTAGTTACACTCCTTTCGACGTCTGCGCCCTCCTGGTTGGGTGAGACATCGACTCAGAAGCGTGAAGTTAGCCGAGGTTCGTCGACCGTCGGTCTATTAGGAAGAAGTTGCTCGACGGCCGTGACAATGGTGTCAAAGTTTGTATTTTCAACTAGACGGAGGAGGGAAATACGTTGGTTGAGATCATTACACCTTGCAGTTGTTTTAACTTGATGCTGCACAGTAATACACGCCCAGAGTTCTTGGGCTGACCAGAGGTCCTCAACGTGGGCGGCTAGTCCCGGAGAGATTGAGAAAACAAGTGTCAAACGAGCTTTACACTCTTTGTTGGCCCAATCTAGCCAGGTGGTATGCTGAGTAGCTGTCAAAGCTACGGCTGTTGTCAAGTTTGTGGCATCTGGGGGAGCCTCTCCTGCAATGGTATTGGGGGGAGAGACAACGGAATGATCTGTTGGCACTGCCGGATTTACAAGTTGTCTGAAAGGCTCAGGCTCATGGCCGCTGACATGACCTTGAGCACCTTTGTTGAAGAGGTACTTACGTACACCTTGGCGCCAATGAACAAAGGTCTCTGTCCCTGTTAAAGTCGGGATTAACTTGGAAAGAGCAGAGAGGTTGTCGTTACTTGACATCATGCAAGGTCGCTGCAGCGGTAATTAATTAAACGTGCTTGTGCAAGATATGTGTTGCCTCAGAGGTGTTCACACTTGCTTTGGCGGATGGAGGCGCTGCAGAGGTGTTTAAACGTGCTTGTGCACAGAGGAATGTGGTATGGAGAGTCGAGCGGATGTCTCGGAACCTACACAGCGGGTAGGCTTTGCAGCGTCAAGAGTGTTACCAAATTTACTCTGTAAAAGACAGGGCATGGAGCAATGAGTGATGTATGGTAAAGGAATGTGATGAGGTGGCAAGAGGCTCGTGCGTTGATGGATACTTGAAGGTGTGTATTGAGACTCAAAGGTGTTGAGACTCACAGCCGGAAAGTGTCCAAGAAATGGACCTAGCAAGGATTGACTAGGAAGGGGATCCGTGATGACTCTGTGGTTATGTGTACGTGAGGGGAAAAGATGATGTGAGATAAAGCGTATGAGGAAAGTGATGATGGAGCAGAGGAGGATTTTATCAAAGGGATGTGTGTTGTCAAGGCTTCCAAGCGTCAACTGTGTACTCACGGTCATCTCAATAAACCCGTGTATGTCTGAAATCCAGTGATCTGTGATCTAATGTCCAAACGTCTAAATCCAGCGTTCCAAACAATATCTAACGTTTCTAAATCCAGCGCTTCTGATGTTTCCAGCGTTCCGACCACCAATATATAACGTTAGTAATTGTGCGGCCAAGAGGGAACCCAAGAGGGGCCGTGTTGCTAGGTATATGTCAAGCGTGTGATTTATTGATAGAGGGTGGATTGGTGAACTCTCAATATGTTTTGTGAGAGGAGAATGCTACCCTGACTGTGAATCTGTTGGGGATGAGAGTTGCATCTAATGTCAGATGTAGAAATTAGAATGCATAAGAGAAACTACAATATCGACAGAGGTCAGATATGAGACGAGTGAATACGCGGAAACAGCGATTGCGCTCCAATGTAGCAGTTAGCCGATTGTACCATTTCCGACACCCCCACTCAAGCGGATCTGCCACATACCCCAAATAACTCCCTCAGTCTATCAAATGTATCTGAAGGAAGAGCCTTTGTCAACAAGTCAGCCATGTTCCCTGCTGAGGGAATATGTGACAGAGAGACAGTGTTGTCTTCAACTTTCTCCCGAATATAATGATGTCGCACGTCAATATGTTTTGTCTTGTTATGATGAACCGGATTCTTTGCAAGAGCTATAGTTCCCACATTGTCATTAGCAAGATCAGGTTGAGTGATGGTTGAAGCATAAAGAATAGCCCCCACTGCTTGGGCATATGGGTAGTGTTTTGCTTCATTATGTTCTTTATCTGTTGCGGGGATTGGATGAAATCCAGAAGGTAGAGGAGTTTTTGCAGGATTGCAATCTTTCAAGTCAAACCGTTCAAGAAGTGACTCAAAGTAATGTTCTTGAGACATAAACAGTTTGTGATTTGTTCTATCACGATGAATGTTGAAACCAAGAAAGTATCCAACTGGACCAGAGTCTGAACACTCAAACTCTGAGTTTTAAAGCGCCGCTTTGAAGTTGTCCAACATAGTTCAGTTGTTACATGCAATGAGCTGATCGTCAACATGTACAGAGCACATAAGAATGTTAGCTCCTTCACGCTTTGAATAGAAACAAGGATCCGCTTTTGTAGGAAGTAAACCTTGAGATTGTAACCACTTGTCAAGTGTGTCGGAAATGGTACAATCGGCTAACTGCCACATTGGAGTGTTATCCCTATTTCCGCGTATTCCCTCGTCTCTTTCGCCTCTGTCAAAATTGTAGTTTCTCTTTATGCATTCTACTTTCTACATCTGACAGGTTATGAGTCTGAAAGATCGCTCTTAAGCAAACTCTAACTGCTCCCGACACCCCTGTGGTCCCTCCAGCATTAGAATCAAGTAGAACTATCAGTAGAATCATCAACCCACTTCAAAATTTTCGCTTTTGCTCCAAATCACGTTTTGCTTCAAACCACGTTTCTCACTCTCACTCTATCTCCTCCAATACTGCTCTGAATCTCATTATCTCTTCAGATCTGAACAGAGCGTCACTGTCACCACCATCACTGAAAGGAGCAGACCGACAGCAGTAATGAATAGCAAGATAGAATGAAAGTGAAATTTTTCGACTCCATTGAATGTCCTCCCTCAATTAACCAACAAGATCGCGTTTTCAACACCACGCAGTCAATCCTAAACGAGATACATCGCTCTCTAGTTCATTAGAAGCAGGAGAGTAGGGGGTACCTCGAACAGGAAAGAGATTGACGTTCGGAAAAGCGGTTGGGGCAGTAAGTCATTTACAAAGTCGGAATTTTTGTCAGCAACAATAAGACAGCTTCCACGTTGGATTTTGATCCTCATCACCTCAATTCTGCACCAATTCCATTGCTCTTAACAACTCCTGAATTACCTCACTGTGCTCTCTCTAGATCTTAACCAGATTCAATCTCGGTTGAACGGTTGAACCAGCAGACCAAAGTTTTGAAATCAAAATTCCAAAACTCACCATTTGAATCTCAAATTCAATTTTTGTTCTCATTTCCACAATTCTCCACCGGTCCTATTGCGCTCTGTCATTCCTATATTGCTCCACCGCGCTCTATCTATATCTGCAGTCAGATTGTGAATCAGAGCAGTGCTTGAAGCAGGAGACCGAAAATTCAAAATCAAAAACTCGGTTTTTCCATTAGTCCCTCATCACCTTTTATAAATCATTGCTTTCTTATTCCTCAAACCCACGCTTTACACCAAGCCTCTGGTATCAACGCTCTCGGCTGGGAGTGAAGGCAAGTCCTGCAGAAGCGCAGGTGAAAAGACAAAATCCCTTCCACACTTTTTGTTTGTTTCCCCTCATTACTCCTCTCTATTCCCAAAACGAGACCTGCTTTACTCAGGAAAGGTCTTAATTACGCCTTTTCTAACGTTTTTGGACTTACTTACACCCATTTCAAAAAAAGGACTTTATTACACCTCCCTTCCTGGACCCCCAATGCATGCTTTGCATGCATTAAAAACACTCTCCTCCACCCCTGACCACCTCACCCCCTAACCCCCTAACGTCGTTATGTATGGTCAATACCCCCCCTAACTTGGTGCTCATAGTCCACCCTAACTGGGGGGCAGTAAAAAGGACCCTTCCCCCAGCCAAAGAACGTAGTTAAGACCCAGATCTCGGAAAAGGCGTATTTAAGTCCAAAAACGTTCCGAAAAGCGTAATTAAGACCTTTCCTCCTGCTTTACTGTGGGAGGTGCTCCGTGTATTCCATGTTGAATACAGCGGTGTGGACAAATCTGGACGCCCCAGTGGCGCACCTCTGAGTCCTAGGACATATCAAGCGCGCCTCGCAATCAGCTGAGTCACTCTGAGAGTCTATTCTTTGCTGTTTGAACTGTTGCTGATTTTACATTTCGCAAAATATCACTTTTTCCATTATCTCAATCAGTGGTTCCACTTTTGGCCTCTTCTCTACACACATATCCGCTATCACTGTGTCTATAATCAACGTCAATCTCAGCACATAGCTTCTGTTGTTTTCAAAGTTATCTGGATTTTGTAAATTTGACACCACAATCTGGTTTTAAAAGCGCAGAAATTGTCTTTCTCATTTTACTTAGTCCTCTTCGAACCGACTGGGCTGAATCTTACTACACGTGTAGGAACACATTGCGTCTACCATCACAAACAATTTTGTCACATTCCGATCACTCCTTCCAAAGTTATTCGCGCTTTTTACAATGTCTGATTCATCCAACACAGAAGTAAAAGTCAAAATCGTAAAATTGAGAGGAAGCAAAAATTATGCGCAATGGGAAGCTCATATCGCTATCACACTTATGGGCAAGGGATCACTACCGTATATCGAGACCGAATCGCCATCTCAAGACTTGAAAGATAAGGAAAACATCAAGGAACCTCTCAAACTTGCCAAAGCGTACTCAATAATTTTCCAGTCCCTTTCAGAAACAATTTCCTCCGCACTTCCTACCGCCGTCAAGGGCTGGAAATTGCCAAATCCAAAATCGCTTAGGGACGAGATCAAGAAATAGTACTCTGCGGGTGTTGGAGCTAGACAAGCTGCCTTATTTCAAGAAATGGCTTGAAAAACAATTTTAGAAGGGGAGGATTCAATGCTAGCACTTGCTGCGCAATGTCAGATGTAGAAAGTAGAATGCATAAAGAGAGACTACAGACAGAGGTGAGAAATGAGACGAGGGAATACGCGGAAATAGCGATATCGCTCCAATGTGGCAGTTACCGATTGCACCATTTCCGACACGCAACGCAGTGCACATGCACAGTTGAATTTGGCAGGAGAAAATCTTCAGACAAGATGTTGGCCTACGCTATGACATTGGCGCTCACAGAATTGTTCACAACATTTAAACAGACGCTTTGGCTTAGGGAATCACTATCTTCAAGGAAGGTACAGGCTGGAGTTCAAGCAGAATGGAGTAGGAGGAAAACTGAGGGAGAAAGCGCAACTGGGATGCTTGCAAAATCAAAATTTTGCTCTAAATCATCGTTCAACGCTTTCAACAACTCTAAGAAACAGTTTGATCAATCTCCACCAGCAGATCATTCGAAATACTGCTCTATTCATCAAAAACTAGTCATTCTACCGAAAACTGTTTCAAAAACAAGGGGAAAACTTTGAAAAGTGCTAATATCGCTTCAACAGAATCTAAATCATTAAAAGAACCACAAAATACCTCAAAAGCGACAGCTGATATTGCTTATCTTTCCGATGTGCGCGCTTTTCTCACTGCTGTTGCTACTGCAGATGACCCCATTGCTTTAGCTGCCAAAAATACAAAGTGTATATTTGTAGTGGACTCTGGCGCTTCACACCACATGTGTAACACCAAAAACTCGCTTTTGTCAATTCATTCAATCCCTCCAACTCGTGTGAAATTCGGAAATTCAGCTATTCTGCCATGTACACAAGCTGGTACACTAGTCATGAATGGTGTAGAATTTCCAAACACACTTTTAGTCCCTGGTTTGGATCGAAATTTGCTGTCTGTAGGCGCATCGGAAGATGGGGGAGATTCAGAATGGCGCTTCAGAAAGGGAATTGCGACTTTCTGCAAGAATCACCAAGTTCTTCTCTCTGCGCAAAAACATAATTGTCTTCATCTTCTACAAGCAAGTACTCCTACTGCAAATATTGCGACCACAACTGACCTACAAGACTGGCACGAGCGCCTCGGACACCTTAATGTTGGCGCTTTAATCAATTTGTCAAAGTCAGGACGGTTAGAATGTGAATTTACAAACTCTCATGCAAAAGATTTCCAGTGCAGAAGTTGTGTAGTTGGAAAAGGGAGGAATTTACCATCAATTCCAAGCAAGATTCGTGCTACTGAACCACTACAAGTCATTCATCTGGATCTGTGGGGACCTGCACGAACTCCGTCTCTTAGTGTCACGTCGCTGCAACCTCAGTCGTGACATCAGGTTATAACCGGATCACAATCATAGGGCTGATTGCGATACTGTGCCTTTTAGCGCAGTGGCATAAGATGTCACATGCATGGCCAGTGTATGGCCTGGTGCTGGTTAACCAGGTCGTAACACTTAGTGGAGCGTGTTATTTCTTATCTTGTTACGATGACTTCACCTGAAAAGTACATCTTTACTTTCTCAAACACAAATCAGATGCTTTTGCGCAATTACAACATCATATTGCTAAAGTAGAAAGACAACTTGATATCAAAGTCAAAACACTTCGCTCTGATAGTGGTGGAGAGTCTAGTTCTATGGCAATGAGGAACTTTTGTGCAACACACGGTATTCAACACATTCAAGTACCTCCAGATGCGCAGACACAAAATGGACGTGCAGAACAACTTCATCTTACAATTCTCAATGGAGTTCGCACAGTCCTGGCACATTCTGGGCTTCCTGCTAATTACTGGGCAGAAGCAGCAAATTACATTGCTTATACTCGCAATCGGTGTCCTGGTGGTCCAAAGCGACAAGTTCCAGTAGACATTTGGTACGAAAGCGAAAAGCGACTTTCTCATCTCCAACCATTTGGGTGTAAAGTCTACCACCGTGACCACTAACAAAGCAACAAACTTGCGCAACGCTATTGCGAGGGCCAACTGCTTGGCTACCAAGAGGGTACGAACAACTTCCGCATTTTGGACAATGTCATACAAAAGATTTGGATCACAAGAGATGTCATTTTCGCTACAAAATCAGATTTCTCTGAAATTCCTGAAGTTCCAGACCTAGAACTTGCACCACATATTATTGGTAGTGGCCCGGATACTCACCGCGGAAATCAGTCAGATCCGTCTTACAGGGACTTAGATAATCAAAAAGCAAAATCAAAATCCACAACAATCTCAATTGGAGTTGAAAAAATTCAAAATGACTTTGCGCAAGACCCGCAAGTCGAGCTCAACCAAAATGAAGCTCAGCCACTAGGGCGTATACGAACTCTCTTTGAGCAACTTGAGGAGCAAAGAAACGCACAGAATCAAGAGTTTTTACAAAATCTTGAACGTGATCCCAGACGTCAAAATGTAATTGTGCAACGACAATTTGCACAAAACATGCAAGATGTAGAATCCTCTTCCTCCTCTGAAAGTTCCGATGAACTCAACCTCCATGATGATGATACATCATTCAGTCTTGCAGCTCATGCACTTGCAGCCACAAATCTACCCAACTCCTATCGAGAAGCGCAAAATACAGGTTGATGGGAATGTTGAAGAAAAAGCATGGATGAAGAACTTGCAAAAATGTCAAAGTACAAAGTCTGGGAAGTTGTGGACTTGGATCCAAAAATGCGCATTTTGAAGGGAAGATGGGTGTATACTCGCAAGATAGATGGAGAAACTGGTCTGCCATCTACCTACAAAGCGCGCTTTGTTGCAAAAGGTTACAATCAAGTGGAAGGACTGGACTACAATGAACTCTTTGCTGCTGTTGCGCACAAAGATTCAATTCGAGTGTTTCTAGCAATTGTCAACCACTTTGATCTTGAATGCAATCAAGTTGATATCAAAGCCGCATTCCTGAATGGGGAATTAAAAGAAACAATCTACATGCAACCACCAGAAGGATCCAACATCCCAGCAAACAAAGTACTCTGGTTGCGCAAATCACTTTATGGTTTGAAACAATCACCAAGATGTTTCAACAAAGCACTTGACAAGTGGTTACAATCTCAAGGATTACTTCCTACAAAAGCGGATCCTTGTTTCCATACAAAGCGTGAAGGAGATAACATCCTCATGCTCTCTGTCCATGTTGATGATCAACTCATCGCATGTAACAATCGAACTATGTTGGACAACTTCAAAGCGGCGCTTGACTCGGAATTTGAGTGTTCAGACTCTGGTCCAGTTGGATATTTTCTTGGTTTCAACATCCATCGTGATAGAACAAATCACAAACTGTTTATGTCTCAAGAACATTACTTTGAATCACTTCTTGAACGATTTGACTTGAAAGATAGCAATCCTGCAAAAACTCCTCTACCTTCTGGATTTCGTCCGATCCCCGCAACAGATACAGAACATGATGAAGCAAGACACTACCCATATGCCCAAGCAGTGGGGGCTATTCTTTATGCTTCAACCATCACTCGACCTGATCTTGCTTTTCCAGCAAGTCTGTTATCTAGATTCCTTAGTAAATGGAATGACTCACATTGGAAAGCGGTCAAACACCTACTTTGTTATATCCGTGGTACTTCTGATCTTTGTCTCACCTTCAACAAAGAGAATAGCAATCGCATTGCTTTGGGTTATGCAGATGCAGATTGGGGAGGAGATTTGGACACTAGAAGATCAACCACTGGATATGTCTTCAAAGTTTATGGTGGAGTTGTTGCCTGGAAGAGTAGGAGGCAACCTACAGTTGCACTTTCAACAACAGAAGCGGAATACATGGCGGCTTCAGATGCTACACGCCAAGCTGTATGGTTAAGACAACTTTTGGATGATTTGGTGTGAGCAACAATAAATGTCAGATGTAGTAGAAGTAGAATGCATAAAGAGAAAACTACAATATTGACAGAGGTTAGATATGAGACAAGGGAATACGCGGAAATAGCGATAGCGCTCCAATGTGGCAGTTACCGATTGCACCATTTCCGACACCCCCACTCAAGCGGATCTGCCACATACCCCTAATAACTCCCTCAGTCTATCAAATGTATCTGAAGGAAGAGCCTTTGTCAACAAGTCAGCCATATTCTCTGCCGAGGGAATATGTGACAGAGAGACAGTGTTATCTTCAACTTTCTCCCGAATATAATGATGTCGCAGGTCAATATGTTTTGTCTTGTTATGATGAACCGGATTCTTGGCAAGAGCTATAGTTCCCGCATTATCATTGAGAAGTTTCAAAGGTTCTTGACCAAGTCCAAGTCCCAAATCATCCAGAAGTTGTCTTAACCATACAGCTTGGCGTGTAGCATCTGATGCTGCCATGTATTCCGCTTCTGTTGTTGAAAGCGCAACTGTAGGCTGTCTCCTACTTTTCCAAGCAACAACTCCACCATAAACTTTAAAGACATATCCAGTGGTTGATCTTCTAGTGTCCAAATCTCCTCCCCAATCTGCATCTGCATAACCTAATGCAATACGATTGCTATTCTCTTTGTTGAAGGTGAGACAAAGATCAGAAGTACCACGGATATAACGGAGTAGGTGTTTGACCGCTTTCCAATGTGAGTCATTCCATTTACTAAGGAATCTAGATAAGAGACTTGCTGGGAAAGCAAGATCAGGTCGAGTTATGGTTGAAGCATAGAGAATAGCCCCCACTGCTTGGGCATATGGGTAGTGTTTTGCTTCTTCATGTTCTTCATCTGTTGCAGGGATTGGACGAAATCCAGAAGGTAGAGGAGTTTTTGCAGGATTGCAATCTTTCAAGTCAAACCTTTCAAGAAGTGATTCAAAGTAATGTTCTTGAGACATAAACAGTTTGTGATTTGTTCTATCACGGTGAATGTTGAAACCAAGAAAGTATCCAACTGGACCAGAGTCTGAACACTCAAATTCTGAATTAAGTGCCGCTTTGAAGTTGTCCAACATAGTTCGATTGTTACATGCGATGAGTTGATCATCAACATGTACCGAGAGCATGAGAATATTATCTCCTTCACGCTTTGAATAGAAACAAGGATCTGCTTTTGTAGGAAGTAGTCCTTGAGACTGTAACCACTTATCAAGTGCTTTGTTGAAACATCGTGGTGATTGTTTCAAACCATAAAGTGACTTGCGCAACCAAAGTACTTTGTTTGCTGGGATGTTGGATCCTTCTGGTGGTTGCATGTAGATTGTTTCTTCTAATTCCCCATTCAGGAATGCTGCTTTGATATCAACTTGATCACATTCAAGATCAAAGTGGTTGACAATTGCAAGGAAAACTCGAATTGAATCTTTGTGCGCAACAGCAGCAAAGAGTTCATTGTAGTCCAATCCTTCCACTTGATTGTAACCTTTTGCCACAAAGCGAGCTTTGTAGGTAGATGGGAGACCAGTTTCTCCGTCTATCTTGCGAGTATACACCCATCTCCCCTTTAAAATGCGCATTTTTGGATCCAAGTCCACAACTTCCCAGACTTTGTACTTTGACATTTTTTCAAGTTCTTCATCCATGCTTTTTCTCCAACATTCCCATTCACCTGTATTTTGCGCTTCTCGATAGGAGTTGGGTAGATTTGTGGCTGCGAGTGCATGTGCTGCAAGACTGAATGATGTATCATCATCATGGAGGTTTAGTTCATCTGAACTTTCAGATGAGGAAGAGGATTCTTCTTGTTGCAAATTCTGCGCAAATTGTCGTTGCACAATTGCATTTTGACGTCTGGGATCACGTTCAAGATTTCGTAAAAACTCTTGATTCTGTGCGTTTCTTTGCTCCTCAAGTTGCTCAAAGAGAGTTCGTATGCGCCCCAATGGCTGAGCTTCATTTCGGTTGATTTCGTCTTGTGGGTCTTGCGCAATGTCATTTTTAATTTTTTCAACTCCAATTGAGATTGTTGTGAATTTTGAATTTGCTTTTTGATTATCTATGTCCCTGTAAGACGGATTTGATTGATTTTTGCGGTGAATATCTGCTCCACTACCAATAACATGTGGTGTAAGTTCCAGATCCAGAACTTCAGGAACTTTGGAGAAATCTGATTTTGTAGCGAAAATGACATCTCTTGTGATCCAAATTTTCTGTGTGAGAGTGTCCAAAATGCGAAAGTTGTTTGTACCTTCTTGGTAACCGAGTAGTTGTCCCTCACGATAGCGTTGCGCAAGTTTATTACTTTGTTTATGATCACGGTGGTAGACTTTACACCCAAAGGGTTGAAGATGAGAAAGTCGCTTTTCGCTTTTGTACCAAATGTCATCTGGGACTTGTCGCTTTGGACCACCAGGACACCGATTGCGCGTATAGGCAATGTAATTTGCCGCTTCTGCCCAGTACTTAGCAGGAAGCCCAGAATGCGCCAGGACTGTGCGAACTCCATTGAGAATTGTAAGGTGAAGTCGTTCTGCACGTCCATTTTGTGTATGCGCATCTGGAGGTACTTGGATGTGTTGAATACCATGTGTTGCGCAAAAGTTCCTCATTGCCATAGAACTGAATTCTCCACCATTATCAGAGCGAAGTGTTTTAACTTTAGTGTCAAGTTGTCTTTCTACTTTTGCAATATGATGTTGTAATTGCTCAAAAGCGTCTGATTTGTGTTTGAGAAAGTAAAGATGTACTTTTCGGGTGAAGTCATCATAACAAGATAAGAAATAAAGCGCTCCACTAAGAGATGGAGTTCTGGCTGGTCCCCACAGATCAAGATGAATGACTTGCAGGGGTTCAGTAGCACGAATTTCGCTTGGAATTGATGGTAATCTCCGTCCTTTTCCAACCACACAACTTCTGCACTGGAAATCTTTTGCATGAGAGTTTGTAAATTCACATCCTAACCGTCCTGACTTTGACAGATTTACTAAAGCGCCAGCATTAAGGTGTCCGAGTCGCTCGTGCCAGTCTAGGAATAGGTCAGCTGTGGAAGCGAGATTTGCGTATGAATCGCTTGCCTGTAGGAGATAAAGTCGATTGTGCTTGTGCGCAGAGAGAAGAACTTGATGATTCTTGCAGAAAGTCGCAATTCCCTTTCTGAAGCGCCATTCTGAATCTCCCCCATCTTCCGACGCGCCTACAGACAGCAAATTTCGGTCCAAACCAGGTACTAAAAGCGTATTTGGGAAGTACACACCGTTAATGACTAAAGTACCAGCTTGTTTACATGGTAGAATGGCCGAATTTCCGAATTTTATGCGAGTTTCATTAATGGAATGAATTGAAGAAAGTAAATTTGAGTCATTACACATGTGATGACTTGCGCCTGAGTCTACCACAAATATTGACTTGGAACTTGCAGATAAAGCGATAGGATCATCCGCCGTCGCAATCGCAGTGACAAAAGCGCTTGCGTCTGAAACATACGCGATATCGGCAGTTACTTTTGTAGTTTCGGTACTTTCTTTGGATTCTTTAGTTGCAAAATTTGCGCTTTTTGAAATTTTGGGTTTACTTTTACAATCTTCGGTTGAATGACCGGTTTTACGATGAAATGAACAGTATTTCGAGTGATCTGCAGGTGGAAATCGCTCAAAAGATTTCTTCTGGTTGTTAAAACTCGATTTTGAGCGAAATTTTGATTTCGCGAACATTCCAGTTGCGCTTTCTCCCTCAGTTTTCCTCCTACTCCATTCTGCTTGAACTCCAGCCTGTACTTCGCTTGAAGATAGCGATTCTCTAAGCCAAAGCGTCTGTTTAAGCGTTGTAAACGACTCTGGAAGCGCCAATGTCATAGCATAAGCTAACATTTTGTCTGACAAGTTCTCCCCAGCCGAATTTAACTGTGCATGTGCACTGCGCTGTGCTGCAAGCACAGGCATCGGATGCTCCCCTTCTGAAATCGTTTTTCGAGCCATTTCTTGGAAAAGCGCAGCTTGTCTGGCTCCAACAGCTGCAGAGTACTGTTTCTTAATCTCCTCCCAAAGCGATTTCGGATTTGGTGATTTCCAGTCTTTGACATCAGATGGTAAAGCGGAAGAGATTGTTTCTGAAAGCGATTGAAAGATTATCGAATACGCTTTTGCGCTTTTCAGACGATCTTTGATGTTTTCCTTATCTTTCAAGTCTTTAGATGGCGGTTCGGCGTCGATATACGGTAGTAATCCTTTGCCCATAAGTGTGGTAGCGACATGAGCTTCCCATTGCGCATAATTCTCGCTTCCTCGCAATTTTACAATTTTCACTTTTACTTCGGTGTCAGATGAGTCGGACATTTTTCGAGATCGAATATCTCGATAAGGAATGAAGGAACGGAGCTGATTTTTGATGTGGTGGTAGACGCAATGTGTTACTACAGGTGTAGTAAAATCCAGCCCAGTCGGTTTGAAGTGGACCAAGTAAAACGAGAAAGACGATTTTTTCTCGGTCCGCAGTGCCGACTGTCATGAATCCGACCAAGTCCAGATAACTTCGAAACGACTGATGCTATGATGCTGCGATCGAGGGTGGTGATGAACGCAATGGTAGCGGATGTGTGGGAGACGTAAGAGGACTGGAGGTGGAGTATTGATTGAGATAATGGAAAAGCGATATTTTCCGAATGTAAATCAGCTGAAGTTCAAACAACAAGGAATAGACTCTCAGAGTGACTCAGCTGATTGCGAGGCGCGCTTGGTATGTCCTAGGACTCAGAGGCGCGCCACTGGGGTGTCCAGATTTGTCTACACCGCTGTATCTGACTAAAGCAATACACAATGCACCTCCCACAATTAAGCAGGTCCGGTTTTA